>NW_027506292.1:0-99999 GCF_021521415.1 Bidens hawaiensis
CACCAATACAAATGTCTCACTCTTCATAGGAAGTGATCACTTTCTTCACCAAGCATACCAAGTACTTAGATTAACAATTTCTTCAAATCCCGCTATATAAAGATAGTGAGTTTTCTCTTTACTCTAATTTAACTCTATATCAAGATAGAGTTCCTAACCCAATAAGAAACAAAGTGATATCAAAATAGTGTGTTCTCCTTTCAAATCACCAACTAATGATGATTCCTCACTTGTCAAAACACTAAAACAAACTTGGTGTTGACCCATTAGTTTAAAAGTAAGATGGTTGGATGTTTAGCACTGAAAAGCTCTTCTTTTTGCTATACACTTTTAATCTCCTCAATATATAATTGAAGTTTGATTACACTTGACAAATGAAAAGATTAACCTTGAAGTGTGTGTGTAATTGTTGTAGAGAAAAGGGGTGAAGACTTAGTTTGAATAAGTTTTATATTTATAGCCAAGTATGTGAGAGACAAGGCCAAGGGACCGAATGGCCTAATGGTATGTTCTAGCGACCGTGGACGCCCAGTCACTTCACATTGGGATTACTAATATTAACGTTGTATGTGGTCCTTCTCTTGATATTTTGGCTTCTAATGTTGACCAACACATGTGAGAACATGTCCTAATCACTTCTCACTTCTCCATATAACACAACACAATTATTTTACCTATTTGGTTAAACATACTTAATAAACATCAACCAAAGCTCAACCCATTCCACATTTGAGTTTGACTTGCCTCTATGGTAGATTTGGTTGCCTAATGCATGAAGGATTACGAAACACTTTCCAAAAGTAGAATAAGTCTTACAAATATTTGTTATTTGAACAATTCTGTTTAAATATATATAATTTTATAAACTTAACCTAACTTTATAAAAACTAACATATCTAAACTAGGTTGTTAATTTATCTTCAACAAATTAATCATGCAATATCTTCATCTTCAATGTTAGTGTAGAAATCTTGATTTAACCATAAGTAGACATAAACTTGATAATCTTGATCTTGAATGTGCGTAGTCTTAATTAAGTTTTTTGTTATTTAATTGTGACTAATGATGATCTAGTCAACTATTATGGGACATGTGTCAGAAATATTGTTATCAATGATGAACTAGAAGTATTTTATGTCACATTGTCTTAATTAGGTCATTATCAAAACATTAAAGTTGATTATGGTCATGTGTTGTCGCTGAAGCCGGCGTGTGAATTCATCCAATCACATTGTGCCACGGGGCGCTGACTGGACACAATCCTTCAAATCTTGTTGATCGAGCCACCAGTGAATATACCCCATTGTCATTCGCGCCCGCTGAATTCATCCATTCGCGAGCCAACCCATCAATCTTCTTCCTTGACTAAACACGCACAAGCAAATTTGGGGGGGGGGGGGCTCTAACCGGGGTCTCTCCCTGGTCCATGACTTAACTAAACACGCACAAGCAAATTGGGCTTGTGCTTCACCTTGTAAGTGGATTGGAACGAAACTTAATCTATAATATATATAAACGAAAAAATAAAAATCCTACGTGTCGCGATATAGTCGCTCCCCCATTTTTTTGAAGTCACCAGATTTGCTTGAATTTAAATGGAGGCTTCTCATGCATTTGACCCGAATTCATGGGTATGGGTCTTATCAAACCCAGATATTTCTTAAACGGGTTATAACATCTCATTAAATTCAAAACCAATCTCACCAAATATTTGATTTAAAAATCCTATAGAGTAGGGATATACTAAAAATTAATATCTGATTTTTTAAAAAAAGATATATATTATTTATAATTAAAAAACCAATTTTATGGTAAAAAAAAATAAACGGGTCTTGGGTCTCATCAAACCCATATAGCTTTTAAACTGGGTTATAACATCTCATTTATTTGTTAAACAATTTATCATTAACCATAAGTATATTATTAACTTTCATACAATAAAAAGAATAAATATTCAAAAAATAAATATATATTAGAAACAAATAATATAAAACAACCCCTGTAATACGGGGGATAAAAACTAGTAATATATATAAATGAAAACATAAAAATCCTACGTGTCGTGATGTGGTCGCTCCCCCCTTTTTTGGAGTCACCAGATTTGCTTGATTTTTAAATGGAGGCTTCTCATGCATTTGACTCGAATTCATGGGTATGAGTCTTACCAAACCCAAATATTCCTTAAACGGGTTATAAAATTTCATTAAATTAAAAATTATTCTCACCAAATTATTGATGTAAAAATCCTATAAAATAGGATATACTAAAAATTAATATCTTATTTATTTAAAAAAAGATATATATATATATATATATATATATATTATTTAAATTAAAAAACCAATTTTATAGTAAAAAAAATAAACGGGTCTTGGGTCTCATCAAACCATAAGTATATTATTAACTTTCATAAATATTATTTATAATTAAAAAAACAATTTTATAGTAAAAAATAAACGGGTCTTGGGTCTCATCAAAACCATATAACTTTTATACCGGGTTATAAAATTTCATTTATTTGTGAAACAATTTATCATCAAACAATAAGTATATTATTAACTTTCATACAATAAAAAAATATAAATTCAAAAAATAAATAAATATTAGAACAAATAATATAAAACAACCCCCGTAATACGGGGGATAAAAACTAATTAAACATATAACAAAATCGACCAGAAATTGAAAATAAACCCGAATTCAATAAAAACCAAAATCTGAGCATCTATTTCCAATTAGATCCCATATGCTAATTACCTGGTATGAGCTGGAATCGAAGGAAAACGAGAACTCAGGTTTCGTCCAAGAACACGAATTCAAATTCATCAGAAACGACTTGGATTACTGCAATTAGTAGAGGGCTTAGGTTCGGTACGTGAGTGAGAGTATGAGGGCCGAGTTACTTGAATTTTGGTTGAGTATTTATAGGATTTAGAGGTCCAAAAATTGTCTGTGTTTATGTTTAGTGATAACTGATTCGTTGAATTCTTGACTATTTGGCCGATTTCATGAATCAAACACGGAAGAGGGGGGGGGGGGTTGTGTCGGTGATGGGTTTGGGGCAGGGAAAAAGAAAGGAAGTTTGGTCAGTTTGCATAACTGGTCCTTGAGGTTTAGTTGTGATCAAAAGAGGGTAAAACTATACTTGAGAGGTTAAAATGCACATGTTTGATAGTTATTAAAAAATTCATTAACGAACAAAATAGATTAGAATATCGCACAATGAACAACGTAATAAAATAAATAATAGATAAAAAAATATGAAACGCAAATTTAAAACTGGTCGAGTTTCGGGTTCGGAAATTAACGAATGCTACAATAATTAGCATTACTTATGTGCATAAAACACTGTCTTTGTCTTCTATTTATTGCTATATAACGTCCAGATACATAATGCGCATACTTTGTACTTAATTATTACTTTATTAATTTCACAAGTCTATGTTGACAGTTTTAGTATGGTGAGCCTTACAATGTGTAATGTTTGTAAACTAGCCTGGAAATGTGTTACTGAGTTAGTTCTGAAAGAAAAATTTAGAAAGTAGTCCAACAATACTAAGACCAACCACAGCAATCCAATAACAAAACCGCCACATCTTGTTGCCATCTCGTTCATTGATTATATCATCATATAATCGAATACGATCAAGTGGTATCAGTGTACCACATTACTAAAGGAGTTCTTGAACTTTATTGGTTCAATATGGACCCTACACCCAATTGAAGTATCTGCAATAACAAAAAACACCCAATCATTCATTGGCTCAGGTACGATTGGCTCATGTTGTTAGTGTAATCTTGCGTAAGTGTGTAGACCTAGTTGTCGTACTTACAAACGTAGGGGATTTTTGAGTTACTTTTTCTCCTGATCTTGTTTAACAAGTAATTGTATGGTTATAAATATTATTTATTTTTGTAATCAAGTATTCACAACATATTAATCAATACAATAAAGGTTTAGACTTGAATCTTATTGTCTTCAATTGGTATCAAGAGCTACGGTTGAGGTTCAAAAATCACCGACAAGGATTACCGATCAACGAAGGTCCAGCAAGTATGGACGGTGAAAACCGCAAGAGCTTGTGACAGCTACGATCGGAAATCAAGAAGCGCCGATAGAAGAACAAGATTCCGGCGACCAAGGTTTAATTGGCGGTGAGTAATATTCTTCGATCAAGAAACAAAGTCTGGCAAGGAAGGTAGTCACCTGAGATTACAAGCCTTGCGACGGGTTGTAAGGTATCGAGGAGCAAGTAGCCGCAACCAATATCAAGATTCAGTCGAGTTGATTTCTGGGCAGCCTTGAATCTTGTAAGAGTTCATTCGTTGTTACTTCAAGATTAGCAAGAAACCCCTGGAAAAAACGTGAACAACCCCGGTTAGTCCGTTATGACGAAAGGTTTTTTTGTTTGTCGAGTTTCTTTTAGTTGTTTGGTAAATTGGAAGGGTTACCTGGAAGTTTGTGTTTTTGTGAGCGCCACGAAAGTCAAAGGGAAGTAAACTTCTTGTTTCTTGAAGCAATTAAAGAGTTGTCATAAAACCAGTAAGAATTCTTTTGGATTCTTGTGGAAGTACACTACAAAGAAAAGAATAAGGATATTTTCTTATTATACTTTGGATTGTTTGGTTCAACGTTTTAATTTAAAATACTAACGAACAATAAAAGATGGGTGATCAACCAAATAATCAAGTTCTAGAGCCAGGTAATCAAGTCGGTTTTCTCAAAGAACCGAGTTCCCTCTCGATTCAGTTTCCGATTCTTACGTCCACCAATTATACGATTTGGACGGTAAAAATCAAGGCCATCTTCAAGGTTCAAGGGTTGTTGGAGGCTATCGAACCAAGAACGGGAACGGTGGTTGACTCGAAGATAGACGGGTTGGCGATTGTGTATCTCTATCAAGCCATGCCAGAGGCTTTGGTGATGCAAGTGGCTCACCTTTCCACCGCTAAAGAGATATGGGATGCACTTAAGACTCGTTTCGTTGGGGTTGATAGGGTTCGAGAAGCACGTATTGAGTCTCTTCAACATGAATTCGATGTACTCAAGATGAAAGAAACTGACACGATTGATGACTTCTCGACCAAGATTAGCCAAATAGCTTCCAAAGCAAGCAATCTTGGAGAACCGTTTGAAGAAAAGACCCTTGTGAGAAAGCTTTTGAATTCCATTCCAAGAAAGAGGTATATAGTGATTGTTGCTACCATTGAACAGTTTGCCGATATAAAGACCATGACGTTCCATGAAGCTGTTGGACGACTAAAAGTGTTTGAGGAACGATTTGGAGATGAAGACAAACACGTGTCCGGTAAGCAAGAACAACTCCTATATACATATGAAGAATGGAAAGCTAAAAGCAATCAAGACTGGCATCATGGGAAAGGCAAGATGGGAACTGAATCAAGTCAAAAGAACAAGGGAAAGGGTAAGGTTGTGGATCGAGAAAAGAAAGAACCCCGAGTGAAGAAGGATCGGTCAAAGATTAAATGTTATCGGTGTGATGAACTAGGGCACTTTGCCACGTCATGTCCTAACCGAAACATGGAGAAGAACGATCAAAGTAACCTCGCTCAAGATGGCGGACCGGTTCTAAACATGATAACGGTAGCTCGGAGTAAGGAAGATGTCGTTTTTTTAAAAGAAGACCGGGTTGATCCGAAGCAATATGCTTCAACCCCATGTGATAAAAACATGTGGATTCTTGATAACGGGGCGAGTAACCACATGACGGGAAATCCAGAATGATTTTCTAACATCGATCGTAACAAGACTGGTAAAGTAAGTTTCGGTGATGGTTCGTGTGTTGAAATCGAAGATCGGGGCATGATAGTAGTAGAAGTTCAAAGGGGAGAACAACAAGTCTTGAGTGACGTTTATTTTATTCCATCTCTCAAAAATAATATTATAAGTCTCGGGCAATTAGATGAAGCAGGATGCAAGATCGGGATCCAAGACGGTATCTTATGGATATTCGAACAAGATGGAAGACTTCTAATCAAGGTATCGCGTTCCTTTACCCGGGTTTATAAAATTAATTTAAAGGTCGTTTCTCCGGTTTGCTTACAAGTCAATTTGCATAATGTTGCATGGATATGGCATGCTCGATTGGGGCATTTGAATTTTGATGCCCTTCGGGGTCTCTCGAAACTCGCGGATGGAGTGCCAAGAATCGAACACCCGATGCAAATTTGTGATGCATATATGCTAGGCAAACAAACAAGATCGGATATCCCGAAAGAATCTAATATCGTGCAAAGGTACCGCTCGAGCTCGTTTATGCCGATGTTTGTGGGGCGATTACTCCCGAGACACATGGTGGAAACCGATACTTTTTACTTATTGTTGACGACTACACCCGCTCTATGTGGGTTTTCACAATAAAGACGAAAGACCAAGTTGCGGGTTTATTCATTGATTTCGTGAAAATGGTGGAAAACGAAACGAACAAGAAACTCAAAACCATACGAACCGAAAACGGGGGTGAGTTTACATCCCATGTGTTGGAAGATTACTTATCAAGTATAGGTGTGGCACATCAGTTTACGGCCCCGTACACCCCACATCAAAACGGAGTGGTTGAAAGAAGAAACCGAACCATACTTGGTACGACTCGAAGTTTGTTAAAGGTGATGTCACTACCACAAGATCTATGGGGAGAAGCTGTTCATCACTCGGTTTATTTACTAAACCGGTCACCAACAAAATCGTTGGAGGATTCGACTCCGTACGAGCGTTTAAAAGGACCGAACCTTTCACACGTTAAAGTGTTCGGATGCACGGGATATGTCAAAGTCCTTGGTACCGGTCAAAAGAAGTTGGACGACCGAAGCATTGTGATAATTCACTTAGGTACTCAACCTGGAACGAAAGCCTACCGTATGTTTGATCCGATCGAAAGGCGAGTACATGTTACGCGGGATGTCAAGTTTGACGAGTGTAAAAGGTACGCGTGGGCTGATCTTGACAAACAAGAGGGCGAAAAGGGTCCTGAATGGACCGAGTTTATTGTCAGGTGCGACATTGAACCCGAACCGGAGCAAGTGACATTCGGGTTTGACACCGGGTCCGTATACCGACATGATACCGGTGAGTTGGTTCGTCACATAAACGAAAGTGAGTCATCAAGTTCAGAAGGTGGCAGCCTACCTTTAAGCCCGGCTAGGCCCAACACTGGCCTAAACGAAGAACCGTTACAAGTTATTCAGCCGCGTCGAACTACTCGAAAGACGGTTTGCCCAAGAATTTAGCGACTTTCTGGTTGAAGGTATACCAACACCCGCCGAGCAAGACCCGACAACCGACGAGGTAAATCTCCTATTATTATTCGATGATGAGCCTGTTAATTTTCGAGAAGCGAATAATGAAAAACATTGGAAAAAAGCAATGGAAGCGGAGATCGAGTCGATTGAAAGAAATAAGACATGGCGGTTAGTCGAAGCACCACCCAAAGTAAAACCGATAGGTTTAAAGTGGGTCTATAATATAAAAAGAGATGAAGCCGGGAAAATAACCAAGTACAAGGCCCGACTCGTAGCTAAGGGGTATGTTCATAAATATGGGATCGATTTCGAAGAGGTGTTCGCACCAGTGGTGAGAATCGAAACCGTTTGACTTTTACTCGCGTTAGCAGCAAACCGAGGTTGGGAAGTGCATCACTTGGATGAATTTATGGCAGCTACATCGGCTGCATGTCAAGCCTTATGGCTTCGAGGTTTGTTGTCAGAGATGACTGGAGAAAAGGAGGAGATCGTGACGTTGAAGGTGGATAATTCATCAGCTATCGTCTTGATGAAGAACCCGGGTTTTCATGGGTGAAGCAAGCACATCAACACACGGTACCGTTTCATTCGGGAGTGCATCGAGAGAGAACAAATCAAGGCTATCGCCTTGATGAAGAACCCGGGTTTTCATGGGCGAAGCAAGCACATCAACACACGGTACCGTTTCATTCGGGAGTGCATCGAGAGAGAACAAATCGAGGTGGAGCATGTCAGTGGAGATTTACAAAGAGCAGATATCCTTACAAAAGCGTTGCCACGGTTGAAGTTTAACGAGATGCGAAGCTTCATCGGTGTCACAAGATTAGGGGGTGATTGTTAGTGTAATCTTGCGTAAGTGCGGGGACCTAGTTGTCGTACTTACAAACCTAGGGGATTTTTGAGTTAGTTTTTCTCCTATTCTTGTCTAACAAGTAATTGTATGGTTATAAATAGGGTTTATTTGTAATCAAGTATTCACAACTTATTAATCAATACAATAAAGGTTTAGACTTGAATCTTATTTTCTTCACATGTTTGGTTGGTTCGGAAAAAGATTGCTAACAAACAGTTGGGTCGGAATCAGTTCGTATCGATTCATCCCAATCTTTGGTCTACACTTCTTTGCCGATGATCTTTCTTTATGAGCTTTCCATTTTTTTTTAATAAAATGTGGTTAAAATGGTTTTGGGTTGTATACAGAAGAAAGGATTGTAGAGAATGATATGATTGAATCGGTTTAAGGGTTTACATGTTTATATAAGATAAATATTGAAACTTTTCTTTTTTAATACTCAAAGACCGTTATCCTCATATATACTCCACCCGAGTTCAACAACTCTCTCCAACCAACTTGTTCAACTACTTGGACACGAGAGCCGAGTTCAACAACTCGCTCCAACAAACTTGTTCAACTACTTGGACACGAGAGGAAGGGGGTTGTTCTTACTTAGACTAGGGGTAATGGGGCGCGGTGGGTGGGGGATGGTCCAGGTGGCTGATCAAGTGGCTCGCGAACACTGCTACACCCTTCATGTGATCAGGGGCGTGGACGAGCCCTGTGGCTGGGACCACGGGGCGATAAACTAGCCGTAGGCTAGTTGAAGTTTAAAAAAGTAGCCGTTGGCTATTAAAAAGTTTTTTTTATTACAAACCCACTATAAATAACTACCACATTTTATAACAATAACACACTATTCTCACTACATTTCTCTCTAATAATTTATAAATCTCTCAAGAAGCTCAAATTAAAAACCATGTCGGGCTCGGGTTACGGTAATATCAAACATCAACGACACTCAATTTCCCGAGGGATTGAACTACATGGATGACGAATAGTTTTAAGCATTCATGGATATGTCACAATCCGATTATTCGGTCCCGGAAACACAACCGAAAATATGATATCGGGTCGTACCGAAAATATGATATCGGGTCGGTGGACCGATACTCGTAAATATGTAGGATTGTTTACCAACATATATAACCGCAATGCTAACCGAATGCAGCCGAGTGGGTCCGATGATCTCGCGATCTACCAATTCACTTGTGATGAATGGAAACAAGAGGTGTTGAGGAGGTACGGGGTGGTAAAGACGTTTGACGAGAGCTACTTATGGGAGGTGTTAAGAAAGTTCTCGAAATGGATTGAACTATGTGCGGAGGACGTGGCCGATGGGGCAAAACATACAAAAACTAGTGCGTCCGACACATACGTCTCTTAGAGCAGTTCGGAGAATCAAATTGACTTCGACCTAAACTTGTTCGAATGTCATTTGAAAGACCAAGGTTGTAGCCGCCCTCCGGGTAGAGATCGTGGGAAAAAACGGTTGGTGATTACGACTATAAAAAAGAATTAAAGAATTGTCAAGTGGCCTCCTCTCGATTGGTGAAGCTCGACATAGAAGAAACCGTTTCAAGAGTTTTGGTTTTCTAGCCAAAGACTTTAGCCACCTAACGCCATCTAACCAAGCGCTAATGGAGGAAGAAAAAGATCGTATTCGGAAGGAATTGACAGCACAAAAATAAAAACGCTATTTATATGTATTTTTTATTTTCCTTTATATTTTTATTTTTATTTTTCTTTTTATTTATGTTTTAATAAAGTATTTTAATTTATAATTGTGTGCATAATAAAAAAAAATCAATCAAGCCCCGGATCACTTGGACCACTACACCCTTTGGGGCTTGATCCTGGGGCATGCCATCACCTACGTGTCGTGTTTTGATTGGATCACTTGAGGCTCAACCAAGCCTCATGACCCTTAGCCTTACTCACCCTTTACTCGGGTGGTACGACTTCACAACCACCTCACCCTTGTATCACAATGTTTGTTGCATGCATTAATGTGGTACTTCAATGTTATTTAGTACCATTTGGTGGGGTTCTTCATTTTATCTTAGAAAAAAGATTTAGATCGTGAGTTGTGAGAGAAATCTTTGTTTTTGTACAATACTTTTTTCCCCTTTATTTGTGAGTGATGTTAAATTGAATTAGCTGAGAAGTAAAATACAATATATCTTTAATGTGCATGAAATTTAATTATTTAAATAATATCCAATCATGCAAGCCTTTTTGCTATTTAAAGAAGGGTTATTCCTTACAGTCCTTCAAAAAAATATCACAGAAATATGGCAGAAAATAATATTTTCAAAGATGAAGAAGTGGCCGCCCAAGAAGAGATATGGAATATTATTCTTGGTTTCACTCCCACAGCTCTTGTGAAGTGTGCCATTGAGCTTGGAATACCTGACATCCTAGAACACCATTAATCCCCGATGACACTTGATGATCTTGCATCGGAGCTCAAGTGTTCACAGTCTACGTTGTATCGGATCATGAGGTTCTTGATACATTATAAAGTATTTCAAGGAAAACCCATATCTGAAACGACCTTTGGATACACTCAAACACCGTTGTCTCGTCTCCTGACAAGTAATGGAAAGCATAGCATGGCTGACTTGGTGCTTTTAGAGAGCTCTTCAGTTATGTTGGCTCCATGGCATAAATTAAGTGCATGGGTTTTGGGTAATGAAGAATTACCCTTTGAAGCTGCACATGGGGTTGATGTATGGAGATTCTGTGCAGAAAATCCGGGTCATAGTAAGTTGATTAATGATGCAATGGCATGTGATGCTAGGATAGGGGTAGAAGCAGTGATCAAGGGATGCCCAAAGGTGTTTGAGGGTTTAAGGACCTTGGTGGATGTTGGTGGTGGTGACGGGACAGCTCTACGGTTGATTGTGGGTGCCTATCCATGGATTAAAGGGATCAATTTCGATCTTCCTCATGTGGTGTCCGTAGCTCCTGAATCTGAAGGTGTTGAACATGTTGGAGGTAGCATGTTTGATAATGTTCCAAAAGCTGATGCTGTTTATTTGATGGTGAGTGTCACCAAGTCACTGTATGAGTCAAATGTTCTTAAATATACTTTAAATCAAACTTAATAATGTTTTAATGTTTTTCTTCACTTTTTTTAGAAAGTCTTACATGATTGGGCAGATGATGACTGTATTACCATATTAAGAAAATGTAGAAAGGCGATTCCTCAAGACACAGGCAAGGTGATTATTGTTGAAGCAGTTGTTGGACGTGAAGAAGATCACGAGTTTAAAGGTGTGGGATTGTTGCTTGATATGGTCATGATGGCTCATACGAGTAAAGGAAAAGAGCGGACCTCCAAAGAATGGTCATATGTGTTTCATGAGGCCGGGTTCACTCGCTTTACTATAAAACACATTCGATCTTATCACTCTGTTATTGAAATTTATCCTTGAATCTTCGTTCTCTTATCTGTTCTAATAATAAAATAGCATTGTCGAATAAAGTATGTTTTATCCCTAGCGTTATCCTTTTTATGTTTTTGTATTGTGCTACAATATAACAAAGGTTTTTGTGTGATAAAATAATAATATCATTTTCTTTATGCTAACAGGATTGCCCATGTTATTCTTTGAACTTAACTAGTAATTATACATGTTAACCCATCCTACACAGCGGGGTTAGCTTAGTCATATGGCGGTTTGATTGCAGATTTAAGCAACAGTAGAAAATTTGGTCCTAAATTAATACCGATAAAATCTACGTTATTATCACTTGGGTTGATTTGGAGATAACTATCAAGGCTACGCCGGTTACTTAGTAAACATTATAAAATTATAGCATTGAAGATTCATTCCTCGGATGGTATTTCTTGGGTTGGGTTTCATGTTTCGGTTAAAAGTGACAGGCCTACCTCAAATAGTATTAGAATATTGATTTAACGAAGCTTCAATAATACGAATGTACATTTGTGTGATACTTGAAGGGACTCTTAAACCACTTTCGATAAAAGAGTCGTAGAGAGTTCAACAAAACATTTATGCACCTAAACTTACACGGAAAACCATCAAAACGAAGTCGTTTAGATTAAAAACAATTAAAAAATTATGTAATATTTCAAATGAAAAGGCTAAAACTTAAATTATCAAATAATTATAGTTATCGAATACGAGAAATCTCACAATGTTATTTTTTTTAGTTTTGTATATTGATTTACGAAGTAGATGTAAAGTTAAAATACAATGGACAACAAAAATGAGAAGAGTGAGATGAAATCCAGTCTATTAATCTTATATTTGAATGGCTGAGATTAATTTAATAAATAAAAATTGATGGAAATGGCGTGAAGGTAATAACTCACATTTGTTGCATTTCTCTCTCCACATGCAAGGCACATGTCAATTCCCCCATCATTTTAAAATGTCCATAACTTTTTCATACGACATTATTTTAAAAAAAAAAATTACCATAATAATAAGCGTTTTTTTTATCTTTAATATGAGTATCATATTTTTATATAAAAATAAAAAAAATTAATAGGTTTTTTTAATTGTGTTTTTTTGTTGTTCATTGTGCCTTTTAGTTGAGTTGTCATTTGAATTGTATTATAGATTTTAATCATTATATTTTTCAATTGGTATACAAAAATTAAAACAAAGATTACGTATTGTGTCGTTTTTTCGTCATTAACTTTTAGTCATTGTGTAATGCGTTCATTGTCTTTTATCCGGATTGACAGGTGACAAATTCATTTAATTTGAGAAAAATAATATTGCGTTCATTGTATATTACGTTCAACTCATTGTGTAATATGTTGTTTTCATTGTGTGTTACGTTTCAAGTCATTGTGTTGTATATATTCACCATTGTGTTTTACGTTTTAGGTCATTGTGTTATACGTATTCACTATTGTGTCTTACGTTTTATGTCATTGTGTTACACGTATTCACAATTGTGTTTTACATTTCAAGTTATTGTGTAACATTTATTAATCATTGTGTTTTATGTATTAGATAATTTGTTGCTATTTTATCATTATTTTTACATATTATTATTACTAGTTTGAGGCCCGTGTATTACACGGGTAATTGATAAAAATTTTAAACTTTAACATTAAGTGAAATACATTCAATAAATTGATCATATATTGTTAATACAATTACAATTAACATTAAAATTACAGAAATTAGATAACTAAGATTACACAAATATGTTACAAATAAGTAAAAACTTCCTTTTACACTACATTTGTGATTATATTAGTAAGTATACATTGTTTATCAAAAATCAAAATCTTTATTCCATGTCTGCTTGTAACTCTTAATAAGGTAACATATAGGTCTTCTTATAACTCTTGATATAGCCACGTATAGCTGTCCATGTAACAAAAAAAGTTCTCTAAATGCATACCAACTCTAGATAAGTGATAATATATCTATGAAACTATTAAAAAATATTCATACACATAAAATATCATAGCTTTTAATCAATTAATATGATGTCATTTGAGAACATTTGCTCATGTTTATAAAAGAAAAATGATTATCCCAAAAATCATATTACCTACACTTTGATGTTATAATCATCCATAAAATATTTAGAATTTGAAATTGATTGATGTTATAATGATAAACTTGTTATCATTAAAATTTTACAACTAAAAATTGTATAATCAAGTAACATAAAAACCGAAAATTAAACTATAACAAAATGATTTGTTTCATTTCATATGAATATAATTGCCAGAAAAATGAAAAATACATACTAACCTTATAACCATGTTCAAATAATAGTGATTATTTTATTAGAAGAATTTTAGAAGATTTAAAGTTGCATAAAGTGAAGGTAGTGATTCTTATATATAATAATTGGAAATAGTACTGTCACTTTTACCCGTAACCTGAAACCCAATCCAAGAAAACCCGTACACGAACCCAAACTAACCCGACTCGAGAAACTCGAACCCAAGAAAATAATAACCCGAACCCGAACCGAAGTAATTTTTATTGGTTCTTGGGTCAGAATGTTAGGTTTCTGGTCAACAAAAATAAACTTTTAGTTTTTAAATCATATATATATATATTTTTAGGTATTAAAGGCTAAGCCTTAGTCGTTGACGTTATCAGGATTTAGTCCAAGTCGATTGTTCTCATTCCACATATAATGAATAGATTGTTTATTTTTTTATTATTTTGAATATAAACCATAATAAACACTTTAATTATGTACTAACCAACATGTAACACTAACATAACCTCAATTCATTGTATTTGTATAAAAATAAAATTAATAAGTTAATATAATATAGGAATTTTGTAAATAACTAATGAAAACGATGCTATAGGTTTCAATATCTTAAATGAGTTTTGGAAAACGAAAATAATGGAATGAGATTGAAACAAATTTTTTGGTTTAAAATATCAAATGCTTTTAATTAAGTAATTTATCTTATAAGACATATTAAATTAAATATATTTGAATGTATAGAAAAAGTATAAATCAGGTCAAAAAACATATGTTTCTGAAGTATTTTGGTTTGAGTTATGGAAGAAAATATTGAAAACTAAATATGAATCTTCTTATTATTAAAACCCTTTATACTACATAAAAAAATCATATAAATAGATGGCATATAGTTCATAGAGTAAATATTTATGCATATAGATTATAATTATACTATTCAACTTCAATGATTTAATGCTAAACACCAAGATATGTATGTATATATATATATAATAGATATTCTCCATATTTGTAATATTTATACAAAATGTTTATAGAAAATTAAGAAAATACACATTTCATGAGTTCAAATGTATATGAGAAAATTTTAAATCCAAATTTGAAACCAATCTTATACAAAAAAATTACGCACTGCTGTTTGAATCTCTGCTTAAAAACAATTTGTAGTTTACCATACAAATCCAAATTCTTCGACAATAATGCAACTTTATTTTTCTTAATTTGCAATTACTTGTGACTTTCAAATTTTATTCTACAGGTCTGCATTCAATTTTGATATTTTCTTATTTCACCATTAATGTTAATAAAAAAATTAATTAGTATTTACATTTAATAAACATAAATTTGGATTCATATATTGAAATGACTAAAAAATAAGGGTCGTATATGAAAATTTGTTAAGAAAATGTGAGAAGGGCTATGAGCTTGACAAGTGGCAATAGTTGTATTCTTTTATTAGAAAAGATAGATACAACGGTGTTTTTAGTATTTAAAAAAGACACAATGATAAGCGAAAAGACACAATGGTGTGCGAAAAGACACAATAACGAAAAAACATAATGACAAAAAATATACAATGATAAGCGAAAAGACACAATGGTGTGCGGAAATACACAATGACGAAAAAACACAATGACGAAAAAACACAAAAACGAAAAACAGACACAATGATAAGCGAAAAGATACAATAACGAAAAAACACAGTGACGAAAAAAGACACAATGATAAGCGAAAAGACACAATGGTGTGCGAAATGACAAAATGACGTATTTTTGGTTTAAATTTTATACAACAAAAATCATACTCATATTAAAGATAAAAAAATGTTTGTTATTATGATGAATTTTTTTTTAAATATCATATGAAAAAGTTATAGACGTTCTAAAATGATTGAGGTATTAACATTTGTCTTGCATGTAGAGAGATTTAAAATGTGTATAATTACCTCAATACCCTTTTTGTTTTGGTCTCCACTTAACACATGTCAATTATTTATAGCTCCTCACTCTTTTCATTTTTGTTACCCTTTGTAGAATAGAATAAAATATATTAATTGGATTAATAAATCGCTAAATTGATTTATGATGATTTATGATAAATGAATAATAATTTATGTTGATATATGATGGTGTGGCATTTCAATATAGAAAATTTCCATATTTATATGATTGATTCATGGGAGAAAATTCTTAAAATAGCCCTATTTTGGGAAGAGGTTTCAAAAATGTCCCTCAAATTTTAGAATTTCAAAGATGTCCACCTCTAACTCATCTCCGACGATGCGTTAGGAAGTCTATCTTAACACATCGTCAAAGATGCGTTAGACTTCCTAACGCATCGTCAGAGATGCGTTAGACTTCTTAACACATCGACGGAAATGCGTTAGACTTCTTAACGCATCGTCAACGACGTGTTAGCCTCTTCTTTGCTTTTTTTTTAATATTATATTAATATAACTAATTATACCTATATTTGTTTTTTATAACTTTTAATATATAAAGTTTTATATTATTTCGAATATACCGATAAAGCATGCTTATTTTTATCTACGGACCAACATAAAATTACTTAAACCCGAGTAATGTCAATTAATATCGAAATATTCAATAAATTTGACCCGCATGGTTTTAAATAAAATTTATGCCAACATATAGATAAAAATATTATCGGTATATTCGAATTGATATAAACCTATATATATTAAAAGTTATAAAATCATAAAAACAAATAGAATTAGTTATATTAATATAATATTAAAAAAAAGCAAACAAGAGGCTAACACGTCGTTGACGATGCGTAAGAAGTCTAACGCATCTCCGAAGATGTGTTAGGAAGTCTAACGCATCTCCGATGATGCGTTAGGAAGTCTAACACATCTTTGGCGATGTGTTAAAGATAGACTTCCTAACGCATCGTCGGAGATAAGTTAGAAGGGAACATTTATGAAATTCTAAAATTTGAGGGACATTTTTGAAAACTATTCCCAAAATAGGGCTATTTTGGGAATTTTCCCTTGATTCATTCTATGCACTATTGAAGAAGAAAGTGTATACATTATCGATAGATATAATCAAGGATCCGAATTTAATAGAGACAAAATAGGTAACTTAAAAGATTGGATTTATTTTTTATTCAGATATATTTAAAAATATATATTCAAAACTATGTCATTTTGATAATTTTTCATGTAAACTTAGGTGCATAAAAGGCAGCAATGTATTCATTTTCCTAATTTTAAATTACCTTAATCTTAGGAGCATTAAAATGTATGAATAGTTTATATTATTGACTTAAATAAATAATAGAATGTTTTCATTTGTTTATTAGTGAAACTAGGTTATAAACTCAAGTATTACACGTGTTTGAAAAATTATATCTCATTTATTATCTTATTATATGATTTTGTTTCTTAAAGTTGCAATAATCATGTACAAAAAACATATCTAAACTCTTGAAAACTCACAAGAGCTGAAAAATGTAAAAAAGCTGCTTCTAATTATGTTGTTGTGTTAGTTTCAACATATATTACTACTGAACTAACAGTTGCAAGAGTTTAGTCGGTAAAAAAAATTACCAAATGATTCAAATTGAGGAATTAATGATATTAAATTACTAACCATCCATAACCAACAAAAAATAATCTTGTGTGACTTACTTCATGTCTTTTTTTCTAATTCATGTCGTAGGTTATAAAATTAAAAGTAAGAGCAACTGTATATTTGGTGATATCGGCAAAGAAAGTGTAATACTAATAAAGATATAGATATTTTATCACAATTTTTTCGGTTTCAAACATGTCATCTTATTAACACATTTTACTCAATTCCAACCACATACAAGAAACTAAACAGTTATAGTGAGTTTTATATTTGTGTGTAAATGTAAAAAAAAAGTGTAAAGAAAACATGTTCGGAACCAAAAGTAATATTTTTCCTAAAATAACCAGTTCTGACCCTAACTTGTACCGACATAACCGGTTCTTATGCGTTGCGCCGACTAATATGACCCGTCCTTTTTGCCAGTTATAAGAAAACACAAGCAGCAAATTTGACTCATTTACTTAAAGCGTCGAATACAAGTTAAACTTGCCCGAAATGTTCCAAGTAATACTGAAAGTGGGTATGTTTCAAATGAAACTTGTTGTGACCCATTACGTAAATCAAAGTAAAAAACTGTTGCATATATTTTATTCACAATAAATAAGTATCTCACTGAAACCAAACCATCATTCCTCCCATATATCAAACAATTTTCAGATTCTTGTATAGAATATAGAACACAAACAAATCATAATACTCCCTCCGTCCCTTTGAAAGTGTTCACATTTCGTTTTAGTTTGTCACATTACAAATGTCCACTTTCAAACTTTATTAATTAATTTCCAATTTTATCCTTAAAATGCAATCATTCCAACTTTCTCAAATTTTGTCTTTTTATATATGTCAAGGGCATTATAGTAATTTGTTAAGAAAAAAATGCAATCATTGAAACTTTCTTAAAAATTGTGTTTTTCAAACCATGACACTTGTAGAGGGGCGAGGGGAGTAATAAACAACCAACTTAAAAGAAACATATTAGTATTTCAAACACCCTACTCATAATCTTACTCCTTATAATGATTTTGCATAAAATCGGTTTGCAAAACCCATAATTATAACCATTTTCCTATCATTTATATTAGTCAAGCATACTTTAAGGCCTTAACTTGTAAGAATTTTTTTTTAAAAAAAATGAGTTTGTTCCTATAACAAACAACAAAATGTCATCACCACCAGGATACTCTTCTGAAAAGATGTGAATATTTCTTCATGAATATAAATGGGTATCTTCAAGGAAACAAAACTCACCATAAGATCAGTGTATTTTAGGGATTAAAATAACTCATTTT
Source organism: Bidens hawaiensis (assembly GCF_021521415.1). Lineage (NCBI taxonomy): Eukaryota > Viridiplantae > Streptophyta > Magnoliopsida > Asterales > Asteraceae > Bidens > Bidens hawaiensis. The sequence goes on from NW_027506292.1 coordinate 18,711, forward strand.
TTATATCAGTTTTGCCCGAAACTCTAGTTGATGCAAGTTTGTGACAATTAATAAGTACAATGAATTTCACCATCAGTTAATATATGACAAAAAAAATTGCAAATAATTATTAGATCTGAAAGAAAGAGCACTGATATGCACCATCATCAATCTACTATTCTCCTTGAGTGCAGAATTATGTTAATTTAGCAAAATTTATTAATACATATAAAAAAGTTTATATATAGAATTAATAGTAAAAAATAACTGAGAAAAGACGAATCGTTGCACTAATAACCTAAAAACATACAAAGTAAATTTACACACACTAAAATAAAGTTCAAAAGTTCTACATACATTCTTTTATTTTTAATATTTTTTTTACTTTATTTACTACTATAAAATTATAGATAAATTATTAATATGGAATGTTTAAAATATTTACTAATTATTTTATTTAGATAGTTATGACTTCTTTACTTTATTTACTATTATAAAATTATAGATAAATTATTAATATGGAATGTTTAAAATATGTATTAATTGTTTTAATTAGAAAGTTATGACTTTAAATATTGAACAAAAATAATACCACTTGACAAAATAATGAAACAATTAGATGTCATGTGGCATAAAAATGTTTTTGTTTATTATAATAGTAGATTTTTTTTTTGAAAATTGACTTTCATTAAAAACAAACACAACCAACGACTCTCACCAAGACGGAGAAAGACGCTGAAATCCAAAAACCAAAACCAACAATCACGTTACATCAAATAAACACCAACTTTTCCAATCCACTACCCCTATCTTAGATCTATTTTTGTACCAAAGAAAACCCAAAGATTTTATATCCGCAACCATTTCTGCCACCTTAGTTGTAACACCCCGACCAAAGGCGGATTATACATCGGGGCGCCACATATTGTTTCATTACTCGTGACACTATTGGGTGTCAATATTTAATAAATACATTCATTCGCGCACGCGCAGGGTAAACATAGATCATTAAAAATCAATATATTATAAATCATAATATTCGAACAGCAATAACTTGTCTTGATACATTTTAATCTAGGTCCAAAAGTAAAAACGTCCTACGTGTCCACAAGCTCCAAAACAGCTACTGCAAACCTGAACATGTGTTAAAATAAACGTCAAACACTTGCGTGTTGGTGAGAAATCAAGTTTAATACAATACATAGATAACAATAAATCTGCGCGCAACATGTGTATGTCTGGTTTTCAACAAGGGTGTAATCTGATCGGGACCAACTCTAAGATTCATAGACTGCCAGTGCTCACAATTGAGCTCACAAACAAGACAAACTGTGCATGTGTAAACAAAAGAGAAAATCATAAACGATAGTTCTCCCGTGTTCATCTAATGGTACCATGAGAACTGCGGAATAGACCGACAAGACGGTTAATGATCCACACATACAAATAAACAGCCAAGTCTACGTCCTCAACACATGGGATACTGCGCGACTAAAGTTCATAAACAGATTAAGACTAAGTTTGTACGAACACATGAACATCCCAAAACATTAAAATAAAAAGGGATTAGGTACGAGATTACTCACTTGATAAACGATGCGGTGTAAGATAAAGCAAGAACCAACTTTAAACAAGCACAAGTTAACCTATAAATAAGATTATTGTTTTAATGATTTGTTTTAAGTCTTGATTATAAGTTTGCATAAGTAAATTATTATATATAATATATATATTACCGGAAAGCAGGGCAGAATAGAAAGGAAGACGGAGGCAGAGAGCAAGGAGGAGGTTAAATTAAGTGTTTGTGTGTGATGGGTTAGGAAAAATAATATTATTATTTATAGAGAAACCCTAGGGAACACAATCCCTAGAAAAAGGGGAAAAGATCTCAAAAAGTAAAAGATTCCAAAAGCAAAAGATATCAAAAGATATGGCAGCTGCAGGGGGCAAGATAAAGCTGACAGGGAACAGTAAAAAGGCATGGACGGTTCAGATAAAGGTACTGGTCAAGCATGGAAAAAGCAGATCTCAAAAGATAATGTCAGTCACTTTTTCTGCCAACCAATGGGGTTTGTGCGCATGCTGCGCCGAAAGTAACTTTTCAGACATAAAGCAGATTAGGTCAACAGCACAGAAGCAAACGGCTAGATTAAATAGAAAAAAACTCAAAGGGTTTAGCGCGAGAAGGCTGACACAGGTCAAGAGAGCGCGAGCGCGAAGGCAGACAGAACTAACCTTAACGCGTCGCGGAAAGAACTACATTTCTAAGCGCGCCGCGGGAAGAATCACATTTCTTAGCGCGCCGCGGGAGGAACTAAATTCCTAGCGCGCCGCGGGAAGAACTATAATTCTTCGCGCGTCGCGGGAAGAACTACCGTTCTTAGCGCGCTGCGAGAAGAATTACAATTCTTAGCGCGCTGCGAGAAGAGTTCGTCTCGCGTATCGCTGAAACAGGTGGTCTTCACGCAGGCTTCCTTGTAAAGAGTCTGGCGCGTGGAGCTGCGCAGACAACCTTAGGCGGGAAGGAACAAAGGACAGAGGTTCAAGGCTTATGGGCGGGACGGCGACAAGAGGGAAAAGAAGGCGGAAAGAGAGAAGAGAGACGGGACGGCGGGAAGGAAAAGAGAGAGAGGCGGGAAGGAAAAGTATATTATTATTATTAAAAGTAAAATATAAGTATAAATAAATATCAAATCATAAAAGAAAGAGATCGGGTCAGAGAATCGGGTACCTGGGTCGGGTCGGATCGGGGCAGATGTTACAGTCTCCCCTACTTTAAGAAATTTCGTCCCGAAATTTATCTCGAAGTAGGTGACGCAGAGAACAGGTGCGGGTACTTGATCTTCATTTGATCTTCCCTTTCCCATGTAAACTCGGCTCCGCGCCTGGACTCCCAGCGAACTTTCACGATAGGGATGCGACTGCGCTTGGTTTGCTTAACCTCGCGATCCAAAATCTCAACAGGCTTCTCAACGAAATGCATAGTTTCATCAACTTGGACTTCATCAAGTGGAATGTGAAGGTTCTCGTCAGCTAAACACTTCTTGAGATTGGATACATGGAACGTTGGATGCACATTACTGAGCGCGGGCGGCAGGTCAAGTCTGTAGGCAACTTTTCCTACACGCGCGAGAATCTTAAATGGTCCAACATATCGAGGAGCAAGCTTACCTTTCTTCCCAAAGCGGACAACACCCTTCCAGGGCGACACCTTGAGGAGAACAAGATCACCAACTTGAAATTCGAGAGGCTTCCGTCTACGATCTGCGTAACTCTTCTGTCGGCTTCTGGCAGTCAGCAGATGATCACGGATCTTGGCGATTTTATCGGTTGTCTCTTGAACAAGTTCGGGTCCTGTGATTTGAGTTTCACCCACTTCGCTCCAACAAATCGGGGAGCGGCACTTACGACCGTAAAGTGCTTCAAATGGGGCCATACCGATACTGGAATGATAGCTGTTATTATAAGAGAACTCAATCAAAGGCAGGTGTGAATCCCAATTACCTCCAAAATCAAGAACACTCGATCGGAGCATATCCTCAAGAGTTTGAATAGTTCGCTCAGACTGACCGTCAGTCTGAGGATGATATGCCGTACTCATGTCCAAGCGAGTTCCTAACGCAGATTGGAGAGATTTCCAAAAGCGAGATATAAAACGGCCATCGCGATCGGATATGATGCTCAAAGGAGTACCATGGCGGCAGACAATTTCCTTGACATAAAGCTGCGCGAGTTGCTCAACACGGTAGTTTTCACGAATGGGCAGAAAGTGAGCAGACTTAGTCAAACGATCCACTATTACCCAAATGCTATCATGTTTGCTTGCTGTCAAAGGTAACTTTGTAATAAAGTCCATCGCTACACATTCCCATTTCCACGTAGGAATTTCTGGTTGTTCGAGCAAACCAGATGGGCGTTGGTGTTCAGCTTTTACTTTAGAACAAGTCAGGCATCTAGCTACGAACACAGCAATATCCTTTTTCATACCGGGCCACCAATAAGTAATGCGCAAATTCTTGTACATCTTATCGGCGCCAGGATGAATAGAATACCGAGATTTGTGCGCTTCACTCAGGATATCAGCGCGAAGATTCTCATCAAAGGGAATCCAGATGCGATTAAGATAGCAGAGAATTCCACTCAGATTGGGCACAAAATGCGCTTCCGCGCCACACGCTAACTCGGCGCGAAGGTTACCATTACTGATGGATGCGCGCTGTGCGTCACGAATGCGCGATTCAAGGTTGCTCTGAATCGGCGCAAAGCGAAGCTGGGTGCGCGGCAAAATACAGTTAAGCTGGCAGGGTTTACGGCTGAGCGCATCGGCTACCACATTAGCCTTACCAGGATGATACCGGATCTCACAATCGTAATCGCTGATGAGTTCGTTCCATCGGCGTTGTCTCATGTTAAGTTCCTTCTGATCAAAGATATGCTGAAGGCTTTTATGGTCAGTGTAGATGATACACTTAGTACCATAGAGGTAGTGTCTCCAGATCTTCAAGGCAAAAACAACTGCACCAAGTTCGAGGTCGTGAGTCGTATAATTCTTTTCATGAACCTTGAGTTGCCTTGATGCGTAAGCGATAACCTTGTCTCGTTGCATAAGAACACAACCGAGACCTTGGTTGGATGCATCGCAATACACGACAAAATCTTCATTACCCTCAGGTAGCGCAAGAACAGGAGCTTCACACAACAATTGCTTGAGCGATAGAAAGGCTTCTTCTTGCTTCGAGCCCCAAATATACGGTTTACCTTTGTGCGTTAGAGCTGTTAAAGGCAAAGCGATCTTTGAGAAGTTCGAAATAAATCGCCGGTAGTAACCAGCTAAGCCCAGAAAGGAACGGATCTCAGAAGGAGAGGATGGCGTAATCCAGTTCTTGATTGCTTCAATTTTGGATGGGTCGACATGAATACCCATCTTGTTAACAACATGGCCAAGAAACTGTACTTCATCCGACCAAAATTCACACTTGGAGAGCTTGGCAAAGAGCTGCTCGGCTCTAAGCTTTTGCAATACCAATCGGAGATGTTGCTCATGCTCAGCCTTGGTCTTAGAATAAATCAGAACGTCATCGATAAACACAATCACGAATTTATCCAAGAAAGGCCTACACACCCGATTCATTAGATCCATGAAAACGGCGGGTGCGTTGGTTAAACCGAAGGACATGACCAAGAATTCAAAATGGCCATAACGAGTTCGAAAAGCAGTCTTCGGAACATCTTCATCGCGGATGCGCAACTGGTGATAGCCAGAGCGGAGATCAATCTTGGAAAAACAAGAGGCACCTTGGAGTTGATCAAAGAGGTCGTCAATACGCGGTAAGGGATACCGGTTTTTAATGGTGAGTTTGTTCAACTCGCGGTAATCAATACACATGCGAAACGATCCATCTTTCTTTTTAACGAACAACACCGGAGCACCCCAGGGCGAAGAGCTAGGGCGAATGAATCCTTTAGCTGTCAACTCTTGAAGTTGGCTTGCCAATTCTTGCATCTCAGCGGGCGCAAGACGGTAAGGAGATTTAGCTACGGGGGAAGCACCAGGGACAAGATCAATACGGAACTCGACTTCACGAGCGGGAGGGATACCAGGAAGATCATCAGGAAAAACTTCAGGAAAATCACGCACAACAGGGATATCGCGAAGCTTCTTCTTTTCTTCAGCAGGTTTAACCACATGGGCTAAGAATGCAATACACCTTTTCCGCATGAGCCTTCGGGCTTCGGCGCAAGACATAAGTTTAAGACCGCGGGAGGGTTTCTCGCCGTAGATATGAAGATCACCATTTTCTCGAGGTATGCGAATCATCTTCTTGGCGCAAATAACTTCGGCGCGATTATGCGTAAGCCAGTCCATACCAATGATAACATCAAAGCTTCCAAGAGGCATAGGGATGAGGTCAATCAGAAAATCGTTTTCGTTAAGGTTAAGCGTGCAATCTTTAATCACTGAGTTTATTAAAATAATTTCACCATTAGCCAATTCAACTGAAAAATCTTCTTTTAAGTTATCGCGCGGTCGCGCAAGCTTCTGCTCGAGGGCGCGAGAGATAAAACTTCGATCGGCGCCAGTATCAAAAAGTACAGAAGCATAAAATCCGTTAAGCAAAAATGTACCATTAACTACGTCATTATTCGCTTGCGCTTGGTGCGCGGTTATATTAAAAGCTCGTCCACGCGTCACTTGGTTTGAAATCTGGTTCACCGGATTCGCTTGTGTGATTTGCACTTGTAGTCTCGGGCACGCGTTCCGGAAATGACTGGGATCACCGCAGTTAAAGCACGATCTGGGTCGTGGGTTTTGGTAGGTTGGTTGTGGGTTCTGCGGGTAGACTGGTGGTGTTGGCGCAATTGGATTGGCGGGAAGGACTCTGCAGTTTTCTGCAAGGTGACCAGCGCAGCCACATCGGGTACAAAGTCGACATGGGACTTGAGGTGGGTGGTGGAGTCTACAGGTTGGGCAAAAGGGGTGATTTCCTGTGTAAGGTTTCTTAGGTGGCGGGGCAGGGAGTGTGGGATTGGTTAAGGCATAGTTGTGGACTACAGGAGGTGTTGGGTAGGTTGACAGTGGGTTAGGCGCGTAAACTGGAGGTTGATAAATGGGTTGCTGGACAATGGGCGGGTTGGTAAGCGCATAGGCTTTGCGCCTGCGCTTGAGGTTGTTACGGTTTGAGGGTTCTGGTTTGGTTTCTGTTGGTTCAGGGGCAGTCTTGGTGGGTTTGGTTTTCTCAGCTCCCCGCAGGAACAGGGTTCCTGCTCTGACATGGTTGTCGCTGAGCACAGCGGCCAACTCAATGGCGTCAGAGAGGGTTACTGGGTTTCTGGCCCATACAGAATCTTGAATTTCCATGGGGAGACCCCCAAGGAATTTCTCTATGGCTCGGCGGGAAGGGGTAACAAGGTGAGGGACAAGCAGGCTTAGTTCATGGAAGCGCGTCGCGTACTCGCGCGCTTCACCACTGTACTGCTTAAGATTCCAAAATTCCTCCTCCAGGCGCTTAACTTCGTTGGGAGGGCAGAATTCTCGCGTAAGAATTTCCTTGAATTCCTCCCATGTCATGCTAGAAGCAGCCTCTACGCCACGCGCATGAGCTACTCCATTCCACCATGTAAGCGCTCTGGATTCCAGGACACTGGAAGCATATAGGGTTCGTCTGTCTGAGGGGCATTGGGTGTGGAGGAAAGTGTTTTCTATCTTCTCAAGCCACTGGAGCATCACGGTGGCTCCTTCAAGACCTGTGAACTTTGGAGGGTTACCCGCGTTAAAGGACTTAATGTTGTAACCAGAGGTGTTGGTATTGTTTTGGCTCAAAGCTTGGGCTATTGCGGCGGCCATTTCCTGGGAACGTTGCTGTCTACGCATGCGCGAGGCTTCTCTTCTCTGAAATCGGCGAGATAGCGGAGGCATTCTATAAAAGTTTTAAATTTTAGTTAATATCTTGGTTTTATCGCAAAGTATAACTTTATAAAGCTTGGTTTCGCAGGGTTAGATACTATCAAAAGTTAAAGTAGATTAAATGACTTTAAATGCAGACTTAATAAAGGTAACAAATTCGAATCAAGAATCGACAATTCATGTATCACCATGACTTTCCGAATTCCCAATTTAAAATATACGAGCAAACGAGTATTGGAGATTGACGATTCATGTATCACCATGACTTTTCAATCTTCAATATAAAACATACAAGAAAATGAGTATTGGAGGTTGACAATTCATGTATCACCATGACTTTTCAAGTCTCCAACCTCAGAACATAATCGTAAATGGAAATTGAAAATCAACTATTCATGTATCACCATGACTTTTCGGATTTTCAAATCCAACAAACGAACATGTAAGTAAAATCAATAAAAATCGAAATTCAACAAAAATCGAAATATCGCGAAATAAAACATAAAATCATATACTGCGCAAGCGCGAGCATATTTATAAACGAGTAATTAACAATAAGCGCGCAAACATGAGATTTCTCTCATGCGCGAGAAGGGACTCTTAGGTATTCTAGGCCGTTACGTCTAACCACCTATCCTAAAGTCAACGAGCTCTGATACCAATCTGTAACACCCCGACCAAAGGCGGATTATACATCGGGGCGCCACATATTGTTTCATTACTCGTGACACTATTGGGTGTCAATATTTAATAAATACATTCATTCGCGCACGCGCAGGGTAAACATAGATCATTAAAAATCAATATATTATAAATCATAATATTCGAACAGCAATAACTTGTCTTGATACATTTTAATCTAGGTCCAAAAGTAAAAACGTCCTACGTGTCCACAAGCTCCAAAACAGCTACTGCAAACCTGAACATGTGTTAAAATAAACGTCAAACACTTGCGTGTTGGTGAGAAATCAAGTTTAATACAATACATAGATAACAATAAATCTGCGCGCAACATGTGTATGTCTGGTTTTCAACAAGGGTGTAATCTGATCGGGACCAACTCTAAGATTCATAGACTGCCAGTGCTCACAATTGAGCTCACAAACAAGACAAACTGTGCATGTGTAAACAAAAGAGAAAATCATAAACGATAGTTCTCCCGTGTTCATCTAATGGTACCATGAGAACTGCGGAATAGACCGACAAGACGGTTAATGATCCACACATACAAATAAACAGCCAAGTCTACGTCCTCAACACATGGGATACTGCGCGACTAAAGTTCATAAACAGATTAAGACTAAGTTTGTACGAACACATGAACATCCCAAAACATTAAAATAAAAAGGGATTAGGTACGAGATTACTCACTTGATAAACGATGCGGTGTAAGATAAAGCAAGAACCAACTTTAAACAAGCACAAGTTAACCTATAAATAAGATTATTGTTTTAATGATTTGTTTTAAGTCTTGATTATAAGTTTGCATAAGTAAATTATTATATATAATATATATATTACCGGAAAGCAGGGCAGAATAGAAAGGAAGACGGAGGCAGAGAGCAAGGAGGAGGTTAAATTAAGTGTTTGTGTGTGATGGGTTAGGAAAAATAATATTATTATTTATAGAGAAACCCTAGGGAACACAATCCCTAGAAAAAGGGGAAAAGATCTCAAAAAGTAAAAGATTCCAAAAGCAAAAGATATCAAAAGATATGGCAGCTGCAGGGGGCAAGATAAAGCTGACAGGGAACAGTAAAAAGGCATGGGCGGTTCAGATAAAGGTACTGGTCAAGCATGGAAAAAGCAGATCTCAAAAGATAATGTCAGTCACTTTTTCTGCCAACCAATGGGGTTGGTGCGCATGCTGCGCCGAAAGTAACTTTTCAGACATAAAGCAGATTAGGTCAACAGCACAGAAGCAAACGGCTAGATTAAACAGAAGAAAACTCAAAGGGTTTAGCGCGAGAAGGCTGACACAGGTCAAGAGAGCGCGAGCGCGAAGGCAGACAGAACTAACCTTAACGCGTCGCGGAAAGAACTACATTTCTAAGCGCGCCGCGGGAAGAATCACATTTCTTAGCGTGCCGCGGGAGGAACTAAATTCCTAGCGCGCCGCGGGAAGAACTATAATTCTTCGCGCGTCGCGGGAAGAACTACCGTTCTTAGCGCGCTGCGAGAAGAATTACAATTCTTAGCGCGCTGCGAGAAGAGTTCGTCTCGCGTATCGCTGAAACAGGTGGTCTTCACGCAGGCTTCCTTGTAAAGAGTCTGGCGCGTGGAGCTGCGCAGACAACCTTAGGCGGGAAGGAACAAAGGACAGAGGTTCAAGGCTTATGGGCGGGACGGCGACAAGAGGGAAAAGAAGGCGGAAAGAGAGAAGAGAGACGGGACGGCGGGAAGGAAAAGAGAGAGAGGCGGGAAGGAAAAGAGAGAGAGGCGGGAAGGAAAAGTATATTATTATTATTAAAAGTAAAATATAAGTATAAATAAATATCAAATCATAAAAGAAAGAGATCGGGTCAGAGAATCGGGTACCTGGGTCGGGTCGGATCGGGGCAGATGTTACATTAGTGTTCTTGCCCGAAAAAATCTTTTCATTCCTAGCCCGCCAAATCCTTCAACAAGTAATGATGACAATTCCATGAATAATCAATCTCTTATTCCCCGTCGCACCACAAACCTTATGCACTTCCACCAAATCATTGACATGAAAAACAAAAGATCTAGGGATGTTGCACCATGAACCAATCGCATTCCAAACGGCCATAGAAATGAAACACCCGGTTAACAAGTGCTCGAGCGATTCCTCATTATTCTCACATAAAGCGCAACTATGATCATCACAATGCAAATGACGTCTAGCTAAAGCCTGCTTGGTTGGAAGACTATCCAGAACGGCCCTCCACATAAAAATATTACATTTTTTCGGGACCCAATCGCTCCATTGGAAACTGGAACTCCTAGCATCCACAACGGACCGCACCATCCATCTTTTAATCGCCGAAACCTCGAACTCTTTGCAGCTACCAACCGCCCAAGACCATGAATCTTCACGGTCAACCATCACCACCCCTTGAAGGAGATCTTCCAACTCCTGCTTCTCGATCACCTCCTGTTGGGAGCAAGGAGCTCTAAGCCAATCCCACACAATGCGACGAGAAGATCCAGTGACCACCAACCGATCTGCTAACAAGACATTTTTATGTTTTTCTACCGCATATAAGGACGGATACTTGTCCATAATCGGCGCCGAACCCAACCACAAATCCGTCCAAAACCGAACTTGGCGACCATTCCCAACTATGGCCCGGATCACTCTATTAAAACCCACACCATCAACCTTAAATTTGTTCCAAAACATAACACAATTCTTCCAAACCCAGGGAACTCCATTATTAACCGGAGCAAGCCCCCAACAGCGCGAGGACCCGTGAATAGACAACACTACTCTTCTCCACATCGCGTGATGATCATTTAGAAATCTCCCAAGCCATTTAGTAATCAGCGCTTGATTATTAACCTCTAAATGAGCGATACCTAAACCCCCTTCTTTTATAGGTTTGGTGACTACCTCCCAAGCCACCCATGACATCTTCCTCACTTCATCCGAACCACCCCATAAGAACCTTCTCATCAAAGCTTCTAAATCATTGGTAACCTTCTTGGGTGCCTTAAAAAGCGAAAAATAATAAGTGGGAAGACTATCCAGCACCGATTTAATAAGGGTTAACCGACCGGCAATAGATAACAAATTAACTTTCCATTTAGATAGCCTCTTCTTGAACTTGGACACAACCGGTTCCCAATTAACCACCCTATTCATGTTAGCGCCAACCATAATCCCTAGATAAGAAAACGGGATTCTACCCGGCTTACAACCCATGAAACCAGCTTGGATATCGATCTCACCATCTTCTACACCTACTCCAAATAACACTGATTTATGGAGATTAATCTTTAGCCCCGAACACAAGTAAAATATGCGAAGAATACGTTTCAAGTTATCAAAATTAAAAGAAGACCACTCTCCCATAATCATAGCATCATCCGCATAAAAAAGATGGGATAAAGTAGGACCTTCATTAGGAAGAGTAATACCATGAAACGCACCTATATCACAGGCTTGTTTCAACATACCTGAAAAAGCCTCCATCAGAATAATAAAAAGAAAAGGCGATAGCGGGTCACCTTGACGAATGCCTTTATGACATCCAAATTCGAATGTAGGAGATCCATTAACAAGAACAGACGATCTGCTCGCCAACAAGATACCACTAATCCAATCGCACCAGACCGAAGGAAAACCCATCTGAGAAAGAACCGACAACAAGAACTCCCAATTCACATTATCAAAGGCTTTATCGAAGTCAATCTTGAACATAAAAATTCTTCTCTCCCTCTTCTTAGCCCAAGCAATAACCTCATTAGCCACCAAAGGGCCATCAAGAATATATCTCCCGGATAAGAAAGCCGACTGATGCTCTGAGACAATCTTATTCATAACCGTTTTGAGTCGATTCACTAACACCTTCGACACAGTCTTTAAAATACAACCAATGAGACTTATCGGTCTAAAATCCCCCAAAGAAGACGGATTGTTTACCTTAGGAATTAAGGTGATAAAAGACGAACCAACCACCGATCAAAAACTTTTAACCTTATGAAAATGATCAAGAATATCCACAAAATCCTTCTCGAACAACTCCCAATAAAACCGAATGAACCTAAAATTAAAACCATCTGGCCCAGGAGCTTTGTCACCACTGCAATCAAAAACCGCCTTCTTGATCTCATGCACGGAAAAATCACTGATCAAAAAATCCGCCTCCACCGAAGACAAGACCGAAAACCCATATCCAATCAACCGAGGCCGATGTGTAATAGATTCTTTAAACTTACCAGCAAAGAATCGCAAAACTTCCTTTTTAATGAGAACCGGGTTTGTTTCCCACGCCCCATTCACTTCCAAACCCGGAAAATAATTTGAAGCTTTACGTTTATTAATAAAACCGTGAAAAAATCGAGAATTTTCGTCTCCATGAATCGCCCAGTTACACCGAGCCTTTTGCTTCAAATCCCGGTAATAATGATTATCCAACTCGCCTAGCCGTCTTTTAATTTCGCTTAAAGACCATGTCTCTTCTTCCAACAAGTCCCGGACCTCCAAGGTTTGGTCCAAGTCACGCAACTCTTGCTCCAATAAAACCCTCTCCTCCTTTTCTTTGGCTTTACAATCGATCGCCCATCTAGTGATAGCATCACGCAAAGCTTTAAATTTATACAACAATCTCGCGTCCGGAGAACCATGAAACGAGCCATCAACAAGCGTCTTCTTAACCAACGTCCCAAAATCCTCTCTACCAAGCCATGAATTGAAAAACCTAAACGGTTTGGGACCATAGTTCTTGGAAGAACCAATTTTCAAAACCAACGGACTATGATCCGGCTTATTCCTTTCGAGAGCAATATACTCCGCACACGGCCATTCCATAAAGAAATCCTAATTAACGAAGATTCTGTCAATACGGCTTAATTTATTTCCTGCGACAAAAGTAAAACGCCTCCCTTTCAAGGAGTACTCGTGAAGATTCGAATCATCAATGAAATAGTTAAACTCATTGGCCTCACCCACATTAAACAAAGAATTCCGCCTATCCTCAGCACACCGAACCGAGTTAAAATCTCCTGCCACAATCCACCTCCCATTACCCTCCTCGATCAAATCACGAATTTCCCCCCAAAGAGCTCGTTTAGTAACTAGATTTTGAGGAGAATAAACATTGAGAATATGATACGAGCTACTCTTTCCTTTCACAGTGCCCGAAACTAGAAGCCAATTATTATTCTTGACCACCCTTTCCATACGAAAGACTTGAGAATCCCAGATCGATAATAACCCACCCGACCTTCCAGACGAAGGAACCCAATCAAAAGAATACTCACCATAACCCCAAAACCGTCCCACATCCACAGAATCCAAGGAAACAAATTGCGACTCTTGTAAAACAATAAAACTAACCTCATGATGGACTCGAAGACCTCGAATCCAATCGGCTTTGCTAGAACTCCCTAACCCACGAATGTTCAGAGAAAAAACATTCATTGAACACCTTCTTGATAGCCTTCGGAAACAAGAACCTCTTTAACATTAGAAACAAAATCTTGCAAATTCTCAACACCTAACGCCTTACTCAACTCAATGGTCTTCTCCAACTCCACCTCAATCGGACCTTGGTGTTGCACCGGATCTATACCTCTACCAATCATCGAGGGCTCCGCAGTCTCTCCCTCGATGTCTCGAACCACCTCCGTATTTGTAGACATCCCTTTGTTAAGATCCGGTGTTAAGAACACTCCTTCAACACCTGTCTCGATACCCCTAGTAACATCCGAAGGCACGTGCATAATACCGATGAACCTATCAAGATCAAACAAATCTTTATCCTCCCTTGGTCTCTTCTTAGGACGCTCCCTAGAACCACTACCCCCACTCCGATTAGAAGATAAAGACTTCCGTCTGAACTTCTTATGTCCCTTGCCTTTCAACACAGAAACATTAGTACTATCAACGTTACCATTCTCGACCGCCTCCTCATTAGAATGATCATAAGAGTTCGAAAATTCACCGACCATCACGTTAGAATTATCGTTCACACAACCATCCAACCCATTAACAGCATGTTCCCTGACAGAAAACTCATTAGCTTGAGAACATTCGCCCTCTTCACGATGCACATTATGGAACTCATCCTGCACGATATTATCATCAAACTTATCCTCCTCCGGTAAAACGGAACCATCATCCTCTTCATACTCTACTACACATTCCGGTATCCATTCCCCAACATATTCATCCACCCACACTTTAAAAATTTTTCCCCTCCAATTAATGTCCACCCGATCCACAATCCGTTTGCACTCTTTACTCAACACACCGATGAGAGTATACGATAAGTTGTTCTCTTCACCTGATAAGGAAGCCGATTGAACCACCTTGCCAAATCTGCTTCCAATCAAATCGAATACCTCGTCTAACACCAAATGAGCCGGAACCCCATGAACTTGGAGCCAGGCGATCCGACCCTCCTCCACTCTAGTTCTATCGGACCAAGGTTCTAAAAACTCAAACCAGTCTGACCATTTGTCTTTGTCATTCAGGAAGGCATCCCTATCCCCACTAACGTAAAATACCAACACCACTGAAAGCCCTCCCAGATACTTAATCTCTAATGATCTCCAACCATGCTTCCGAACCAACTTTTTCAGAGAAGTTAACGTGTGAAGATTCACCACCCTCCCCGTAAGAGCACATCCCTTCCAATGAGAAAACCGTTCCACCGAATCATCCACCTTAATCTCATCTACTTTGTTCCGATTTAACAAAGAATCAACAAAGGAACGCCCATTACCAACTGATGCATAGGGAACCCCATTCCTATCGGATCCTTCGGAACTAGGGTTTGTTTGACCACTAGGTTTTGCATGACTATAAACAGGAGCCGAAGCCGTCTTCCTCCTATTACCAGAATCGGGTCTATGTAGATTCTCACCATCCACAAACCGAGCAATCGCAATAAACAACTTATACGAACCGATCCATACGTCTGATAACTCATCTCCCAACCGTTTGACATCTTTCACCTCGGAAAACGATACGAAAGCAAACCTCTTGCCCCATTTATCCAGCTTCCTAGCTATATAGGAACCTTCGTAACGACCAAAGCTACCCATAACATCTTTTAAGTCTTGCGAAGAACACTTTGGGGGAAGATTTGAGACAAAAAACTTCGATAAAACCTTGTTATTACCTTGAGTCTGATGACCATTCTGTTTCCCTTTCCGATTACGTGGATGTTCCCATTCATAACTTTAAACAAATGAATCAATAACATGAACTCGAGATTCGTGAAACCTCTACCAACACTTTTATTATGAAGACAACAAACTAGTAAAACTTCATAAAACTAATACTAAACACCAAATAAGGATGACTACTTATCTAATCCTATTAAGACTAGAACAAGGAAACCTTTTAAGATAAATGTAAAACTTTTAGCTAAAACAAAAATAATAATCCATATCTTTAACTTTAACCATTATCTCCTCCTAATTGCTCGAACCAGACCCTTCTTAGCTTTTCGAATTTGACACCGACTCAAGCGTTGTCATTTTAACATTATTAACAGAGAACACAAATAACTTATGTTTAAATTAAAAACAAATAACTCATGTTTAAATTAAAATGTTGTATAAGAACTTAGTTACTAGAAACGTTTATTCAGGCGTTGCTCGTGGGACAACGGAAACAAGTTAGGGTTTACACTCAGTTAAGTCCTCCAAATAAAAAATAAAAAACATTATATATAGATACATTATAATGGGTATAGTAAACTCAAAGTAATGTATTGGTATGGTGGTAGACTTGGTTTTTACTAAAGTATATAGGTTATGAGTTCAAAACTGTAATAATCATATTTTTTTTCTTAACATTTGTTATGAAAAGGCCCCAAAATCTTGTTTTGATTTAGGCCTTCACATTCGTTGAGCCGACTCTGCGTTTATCTTCGAATATCATAAGTAGCTAGAGTAATATATGCCGGTGATAGATCAAATAAGTTGGTAATAAAGTGTTGAATAAGTCTTGATATAAATTATAAACAAAAGTGTCATTAAAAAAAGGTGATATGTAAGTGTACAAGAAACATTTGTTGTCATAATAATAATAATAATAATATAACATTCATGGTGGGACGTATATAAACATTCATTTTCAATGTCGAAGTTAGCTATTTTGAATTAACTTTGAAGTGTTTGTCTTAAAGCGTTCATCAAAGGGTGTTCACGGTTATTTCGATCGATTTTGATGAAAATTTTTAAGTGAACCACTAACTACACTGTCATAAAATAGTAAACCAAATTAGTTGGGTTAAATGGGTATGTGTCGGACCGACCAATTATACGGTTTGATAAATAAACCGACTAATTTTTTACATCATTAGTTTATTAAAACTTAAAAATGTTAAAAGATGGACTTATTATATAAGGGGCAAAGTTAAAATACAAAGGACAACAAAAATGAGAAGGGTGAGAAGAAATCCAGTTCATTAATCTTAAATTTGAATAACTGAGAATAAATTAATAAATAAAAATTGATGGATAAAGCATGAAGGTAATAACCCACATTTGTTGACTTTCTTTCTCCAAATGCAAGACACATGTCAACTTTCACATCATTTTAAAATGTCCATAACTTTTTCATACGTCATTATTTTTTTAAAAAAAATTCACCATAATAATAAACGTTTTTTTTATCTTTAATATAAGTATCATATTGTTATATAAAATTAAAAAAAATAATCGTTTTTTTTAATTGTGTTTTTCTGTTGCTTATTGTGTCTTTTAGTTGAGTTCTCATATGAATTGTATTATAGATTTTAATCATTATATTTTTCAATTGTACTCATATTAAAGACAAAAAATAAAACAAAGATTACGTCATTGTGTCGTTTTGTTCGTCATTAACTTTTACTCATTGTGTAATTCGTTCATTGTCTTTTATTCGGATTGACATATGACAAATTCTTTAATTTGAGAAAAATAGTATTGCGTTCATTGTATATTACATTCAAGTCATTGTGTAATATGTTGTTTCCATTGTGTTTTACGTTTCAAGTCATTGTGTTATATATATTCACCATTATGCCTTACATTTTAGGTCATTGTGTTATACTCATTCACCGTTGTGTCTTACGTTTTAGGTCATTGTGTTATACGTATTCACCATTGTGTTTTACGTTTCAAGTCATTGTATAATATGTTGTTTCCATTGTGTTTCACGTTTCAAGTCATTGTGTTATACTCATTCACCATTGTGTCTTACGTTTTAGGTCATTGTTTTATACGTATTCACCATTGTGTTTTACGTTTCAAGTTATTGTGTAACATGTATTAATCATTGTGTTTTATGTATTAGATAATTTATTGTTATTTTATTATTATTTTTACATATTATTAACAACGGTGTTATTAGTAAATAAAAAAGCATAATGATGAGTTGAAAGACACAATGACGAAAAAACACAATGACGAAAAAAGACACAATGATAAGCGAAAAGACACAATGGTGTGCGAAAAGACACAATGATAATCGAAAAGACACAATGGTGTGCGAAAAGACATAATGACGAAAAAAGACACAATGATAAGCGAAAAGACACAATGACGAAAAAAGACACAGTGGTGTGCGAAAATACACAATGACGTGATCTTTGTTTTAAATTTTATATAACAAAAATCATACTCATATTAAAGATAAAAAATGTGTCCAATTACCTATATACCATTTTTCTTTTGATCCCCACTTAGCACATATAAATTATTTATGGCTTCTCACACTTCTCATTTTGGTTACCTTTTATAGAATAACATAACCCATTATATAATTATAATTAGACTATTTATAATGCGTATGCATATGCATAACTATATAATTCGTTAATGAAAATAAAATATCAATAATAAAGGTTATATGACCTGTGCTAGCTAGGTTTAAAATCAAGATAATTCATTAAGGTAGTGTTTGTTTTCAGATAAAGCTTTGTGATAGCTCTTCTTTTAGTGTTGCGTAGACATGAGTTTTTGCAGATCTTTGTTTCCTTGTAAACCTTTCTTTAAAATAATCTACGAGGGCTTTTTTTAGTGCAGATATGATAGAACCTCTTATTACCTCTTCTAATCTCTTTATAGCCTCATAAACAATTGTTTCTCCTTCATAGACACTCAACCCTAGCCACCACCCGACCCCTTGCTCCTCCACAGGTCTTTGCCCCTCCATAACCCCTACTTCACAGATCGAAATCCAACACTCGAGGCATAAACCTGTTGTACTTTGCTTTTGTACCTCTCTTCCCGGCTGTACTCCGCCATCTCCTGCCGTCTCCCAATCCGATACAATACCATGTGTTTTCTAATCTGAGATGAAATTGCTGAGCAGTTAATGCAAAGTATGGAATAAATGATTTATAAAAAATGTTATTGTGGTTTAATGAGTATTTAAATTTCAACGTTAAGTAACTCTTTTAACTTTAAAAAATAGGTTTAACATTCTGCGGAAGTTAAAAGACAAACAACATTTTTATTACAGACTGCAGACATTTGACCCATCTTCTTTTCTACACCATGTATGCATATGTGGTCCGTAGACTGCAAACAGTTTACCTCTTAGAAATAAACTGCACCTAAAATTACCATCAACTATTTGTAAACACGCTAGACTCTGATGAAGTGTTTCCGTATGATTTACTTGTTTTATTTAATCAACATTATAAGATACCCTTATTGAATGATTAATTTACTAAAAATATATTGTTGAAGATACACTTGTTAAAAGAGTTTTATTTAGTGGTATCAATGTATCGAAAAAAGACGTCTTAGACAAGTGTGTTAGCCGTTCTCTACAAAAATAATAATCCGTTTTCCAAGTTAACATTTTTTATTTTGTTTAAAACATGTGAGGCATTTTATATGTGACGTACCGACGTACAAATTATATTTTATTATAAAATAGAAACACGATATGAATAAATAAATAGTAATAATAATAATAACAATAATTTGATCAATCATTTGTACTGAAATTTAAAAGGTGTGGTTCAGCGTGGATAAGATTGTCGAGAGAAAAACTAATATATTCTGTCTGATATGGATTCTGCTTTGTCTTAACAGTCTTTGGAAGGAAAATGAATATTTGGGTAGGAGAAATCAGTTCTTAAGTTTGAATTTAATTTTATTCAGGTTTTATTGCAATGGGTTTTTGACAACGGGTTTTTTTGAAACAGAAAATGGCAGATTTGGGCTATCTAACACTATGATCAACAACAAATATTTTACCGAGGGATTAGCAGGCGGATTATCTCGTTAGTGATGAAATTTTTATAATAAAAAATAAAAAATAATAATGGTTTTAGCTTTTCAAGTAAATAAAAGGATCAGGATAATAAAAAGTAAAATAAAAAAATATTAAATATGTTATATACTTACAAATTCTATAGAAAAATAGTTATTGAAAGGCTAAGACCATTAAATTTTTATATTACTTTTGTTATCCAGTTCTTTAAATTCCTTTTTATTACTTACAATTTTCTAATACGTTTATTTAAATTTTGTTTTGTAAAATAAAAAATGTCGTAAAAAAGTAAGCTTCTATAGAAAAAAGGTACAAAAAGTGTTTTATAATTAGATGTGTAGGAAATCCGTTCGTAGACTAATAATTAAACACAAATTTTATTAATATGAACTATAATATAAATAAATAAAACGGTAAATTACAATACTTTGAAATGAAAGTTACAACTAATTAAACAAGTAAAAGGAAACAAAATAAATAAAACAAGTAAAATGGAGTTAGGGATTCGTGTTCAATACGGGTCCCTAGTTAAACTTGGTAATTGTAGATTGTAATTGTACTTGTTTATAGATATCAACTTACAGATTACAAGGAAATATATAGAAACCATAAACATTAAATCTAGAGTCTATTCAAATCCATAACCTACATAACCTACAGTCAATTCATATTCATGATTGTCTAATATTCCTCCGCAAGCTAAGGTCAGAGAATGACCTGTAGCTTGGATCATAGGAGAAGAAACCGTTGTGTAGATAGAGGCTTAGTGAACACATCAGCAATCTGATCATCAGTCTTGGTGAATTGAACCAATAGCTTTCTTTGAGCAACCTTCTTTCTAACGAAGTGCAAATCAACCTTGACATGCTTTGTACGTGCATGGAATACTGGATTTGGTGATAGGTAAGTGGCTCCTAGATTGCCACACCACAAGACAGGGCAGATATCAAGGAAATATTGAGTTCCTTCAAGAGAGCTTCAAGCCAAGTTAATTCAGCAACTGTGCCTGCCAAGGCCTTGTACTCGGATTCCGTTGATGACCGAGAGACAATGTGTTTTTTTACCAGCGCACCAAGATATTAGATTAGAACCGAGATAAATAGCAAATCCCCCCCCCCCCCCCCCCCGTGGATCGAATGTCATCGGGACACCCAGCCCAGTCAGCATCCGAAAAAGGCAGTGAGAGATGGACAATTGTGGAATTATGTTGAATAAGCAAGCCATAGTGAGATGTTCCTTGAAGATAAGGAATGATCCTTTTTACAGCAGACCACTGATTTTCAATAGGCGAGTGCATAAACTGACAAACTTTCACTGCAAAGGTAATGTCAGGCCTAGATAAAGTGAGATATTGAAGGACGCCAACAACCTGGCGATATTTAACCGGGTCATCAAAAAGAGGACTATTGCCAAGGGATAAACTGGAGGTAGTTGTCATCAGTGAGTCAGCAGGTTTACAATTTGCGAGACCTGTCTTGTGAATAATATCTGAAATGTACTTCTTTTGGGACAAGAGTAAGTCATGGCCTTTAGGAATAAGGTCAACCCCAAAATATATGATAGGTTACCAATGTCTTGAATAGAAAAAGCAAGGCTAAGCCGACGAATTATATTGTCAATGAACCGAGGATTGTTTCCCGTGACAATGGTATCGTCCACATATACCAACATGTATATAAGATTACCCTTTGATGAATACATAAATAATGACATATCAATTTTTGAACCTCTAAACCCGAGATTTTGTAAAGCCCCTGATAAACAATGAAACCAAGCACGAGGAGCTTGCTTAAGGCCATATAATGATTTGTTAAGAAGATAAAAATGATCCGGTTTAAGGGGGTCAACAAATCCAGGTGGCTGTCGTAGGTAAACTGTTTCCTTCAAATCACCGTGTAAAAAGGCATTCTAAACATCTAACTGCCGAAGACACCAATTCTGTGAAACTGCAAGCGAAAGATCCACACAAACCGTTGTAGATTTAACCACCAGACTAAATGTTTCATGATAGTCAACTCCAGGTTGTTGGTTAAATCCTTTAGCCACTAAGCGAGCTTTGCAATGTTTGATAGCTCCGTTTGCATCATGTTTCAGCTTGTACACCCATTTACAATCAATAGCATTGGCGTTAGGAACATGTGGAAGTAAGGTCCATGTACCATTTCTCATAAGAGAAGACAATTCCTCTGTATGGCGGTCCACCATTTAGGACTTTTGTTAGCAACAACAAAGCTGGTTGGTTCAGTTTGAGACGATTGGGAGGTGGTATAAAAAGTGGACTGATTATATGGAGTTCTTTGTTTCGGGTTTGGACAAAGATTGGCAGGCGTGGCGGTTGCGGCGATTTAGGATGGTGGTTGTAGGTTCGAAGTGGTGGTGGACTGTTTGAAGATGAAGTGGGTGATGGTAAGCTATTTGGTACAGTTTGAGGGCTGATTGGAGGTAAACTGAAAAGAACATGGATGATTGGTGACGTAGGACTGCTTGGAGAAGGGTTGGTTGAAGTTGGGGTGGAATGAGATGAGTCTGTGGTTACGTTTTGTGGTAGTATTGGATTGTTTGGTGAGGTAGGATCAATTTGAGTGCAGGAGTTAGGTAAGGGATTATTTTGTGGAGAATTAGTTGCAAAAGTGGGTATATGATAGGAGGAACGTAGGGATCAGATTCTGAAATTGGAGGTGAGGTTACATTGGGTTTAAGGAAGGGAAAATTTTGTTCATTAAAGTGAACGTGACGAACAACATAAAGTATTTTAGAAGTAGGATCAAAGCACCGATAACTATATTGAGCGGGGCTGTACCCTAAGAAAATACAAGGTAGAGAATGGAAATCCATTTTGTGCTTATTGTAAGGACGGATAACAGGAAATTACTGGCAACCAAAAACCCTTAGAAACGAGAAATAAGGTTTTCGATGGAAGAGATGTTCAAGGGGTGAAGCAGTGGTGGAATTGCGAGAAGGCATTCGGTTTGTTAGATACACGGCCGTGTCAAACGCAAAAAGCCAAAATTTAGATGGAACTCCATATTGGGACATTAGAGTGAGGCTGGTTTCAACGACATGTCTATGGCGCATCTCAACAAGACCATTTTGTTCACTTGTATGAGGGCATGCGAGATGATGCAATATGCCAAGAGTGGAGAAAAAAAGGAGATAACTTGCGAAATTCCCCCACCCCTACCCAATCTGTTTGAACAGAAATGAGTTTGGTTTGAAATTGTCGTTCGGCCATTGCATGAAACTGTTTAAAGGTAGCAAGGACATCAAATTTTTGTTTTAAGGAAAAGAACCTCATTTATCTAGAATAATGGTCTACACAAAGTAAAAATTAATGGTGTCCATCTAATGAAGTAGAAGGAGCGGGTCCCCAACATTACAAACCACTAGATCTAAAACATGATTACTTCTATAATTTGAAGATGAAAAATGTATTTTGGAGGATTTTCCAACTGAACATGAATTACAAAAAGAGACTGAAGTCTTACTAAAAATAGGAAGACAATATTTTGATAGCATACATTGTATAAGCTGAGGATGATGGTGTCCAAGCCGTTGGTTCGAAATAGTTGGAGAGTCACGAACTGTGGAGTAAGCATCCTTGGAGATAGAATGAAGTTGAGTCAGATAAATGGAATAGAGGCCACCTTCACTTGGACCCATGAGAAGGGTATTGTGTGTATCCTTGTCCTTCACACAAAAAAAGGTGAGTGAAACTCAAAGAATACGTTATTGTCATGACAAAATTTTTTTACGGAAATAAGATTTCTTTTGATATGTGGAACATGAAGAATATCGTTGATAGAAATGGCTTTGTGGTTAGAGTAAAAATTAGTAGAACCGATATGAAGAATGGGTAAACCTGTACCGTTGCCAACATGAAGTGTATCCTTACCATAATAAAGTTCAGAGTTGTCAAGGCTATTAAGATCTGGAGCAACATGACTGTTAGCACCAGTGCCCGACAACCAATAAGTTGATGTTTGTGAGCGAAAATCTGCATAATTTGCTTGTGAAGGTTGTCTTGATGGGGGAATAGTTGCAGGATCATGGTTAGGACATTATGATGGAATGTGTGCAACACCACACCTGTTACAAGTACCATAGACGATGTTCTGATTTGAAGCCCAAGCAAATCTATTTCTGTTACCTGCGTTATTTTCGATATCTCGGTTGTGCTGGCTGTTGTTGTAGTTCCCGCGACCATGTCGACCAGAAGAGCCACAGTTAGTGTAGTGACTGCTGTTTGGTCCATAGTTAGCATAGAAAGCCTGGGTCTGCTGTGTTTGTTGTTGTGTAGGCTGAATTTGCATACCAAATTGTGACAGCAATTGTTGCACAGATTGTAATGTTTCAGAAGGGAGTTGAAGACCGGTGGAGGGAGCAAGTAAGTGATCGTTAGTAGACAGGAAGTCCTGAGCAGGGGCATCAGAGATACCCGGCTTTCTGACCATAAAATCATAATTAGAAAGCAGCCCGTGAAGCTCCGAGAAGGCTGTAGGAAACTGCTTTCCTAACAATGTAGTTTTCAAACCATTGTACTGCTCTCTAAGTCCTAAGATGACTAACATAACTAGATCTATTTCTTTAATGGTTTCACCAATGTTCGCTAAGGAATCCGAATATTCCTGTGCTCTTAAAAGGTATGCAACAGATGTCTCATCGGGCTTCATCTCAATCTTTAGAAACTGAGTTTTGAGAGCATATTCACGGGAATAAGTGTGCGGGGCATAAGCACGTTCTAAGGCATCCATAGATCATGAGAAGTATCACCTTGTACGTGTTTAAAGGAGGTTTTTGAAATTGTTGAAATCAATAGCATGCGAACGTGTGCATTATTAGAAACCCATGTAGCATGATTAGGGCTTGATTGTGTAGTTTTTTTCCTTGTTGGAGGATGAAGATACAATAGTTGGTGATGGAGAGGAATGGTGCCATCGACGTAGCTAAAAAGACTGTTGGTAACAAGGAATGGTTGGATAATGGTTTTCCAATATGTTGGTACATGTATGTCAGTAGTTCATAGTCTAGCATTTGTAATCGAGTCTGTAATGTAATTATGTTTTGTTTACGGTTGTTTTGTAATGCGCGAAGTTGTCAACAAGTTCGCTATGGCGAACTTGTTGAATCAGCGAAGTTATTGACAACTTCGCCTGTGGCGAAGTTGTCGTGTTTATATACTGTTTCAGACGAAACAGTTTGGGTTGTTCGTTTAGGGTTTTCGTTTCAGTTTTCAGTAACCGAGTTACGTGTCATAGTCTGTAACGGTGACCTCGGGTCACGTGTTTGTTATCAATATAACGTGGTTGGTTTATTGCTTGTGTGTTCGATCTCTACATACTCTACACTCGTATCTACCTACGCAGGGATTCCGCACCTGCGTTGTTAGAGGCATCCCGTGTTCGATCCGTTCAGGAACCTACAATTGGTATCAGAGCCAATCGGCTCGATTGTGAGGTTCGGGATTTCACGCGGGTGTAGAAAACGTCTCGTTTGACCTATTCGCGGGACGTGTTTTTGTTGGGATTGAGTTTTGCTAGTGCTTGACAGTCATTTTCAAGCCTTTGCATTGATCGGGAGCTGCTGGATTGACGTAAACAGATCTGAACAAACTTCCCTGTTCATCGGGCGAAGTTACCGTTCATCGGGCGAAGTTACCATTCTTCAGGCGAAGTTGCCGTCGCTGGAATTAGGGTTTTTGGCGAAGATATAAGGATTAGCGAAGTTAACTACAACTTCGCTCACTTCATAAGTTCGCCTTAGCGAAGTTATCCGCAACTTCGCTTCAAACCCAAGTTCGCTCAACTCATAAGTTCGCCAGAGCTAAGCGAAGTTATTCTTAACTTCGCCCAAATCAAGCGAATTTAAGATCTCAGCGAAGTTCTCTTTCAGCGAAGTTAACCTTCAAGCGAAGTTATTCTTAACTTCGCCAACTGAGCTGTTTTAATATTTTTTGTTTTCTTTTCAGGTTTTTCAGGTTTTTGCAAGGATGTCGTCGATCAATATCTCCGATTTGGTCAAGATGGAGGTAGAAGCGGGGTCTGCCACTAAGGCCCCGAGGCTTATGAAAGGAACTGACTTCGTGGCATGGAAGGACAGATTCATCCAATACATCAAATATCAGGATGCCAAAATGTGGGTGTGCATCCAGGATGGATATATCCCTCCAACTGCGCAATACGAAGGTCGCGATGTGGTTAAGAAGTACAGCAAAATGGAGGAGGAAGAAAAGAAAATGTACGAGGCCGAAAGCAAGGCCCATGCTGCGATAACAATGGCACTTCCTCAAGAGGTTCTCCATACGTTCCGAAAGTACACTTCTGCGAGAGAGCTTTGGGATGCTCTTGAAAATAGATTCGAGGGGAATGTGGGTATACGTGCATCAAAGATCAAACTCTTAAAAACCCAGTTCTCCGTCTTCAAATTTTTGAAGAACGAATCACTGGATGATATTATCACCAGATACTATCATCTAATGACAGAGCTCAGCAATTATTCAATTGCTTACCGAGAAGAAGAGATCGTTGAAAAGCTTCTCGATGCTCTCCCACCGAAGTGGGAAATGTACACCGTCCTTATGAGGGAAGACAGAGACTTTCCAACCTATGATCTAGAAACAGCAGTAAACAAGCTCAGAACTTATGAGCTTAATATGGTTCGAAAGGAAACACCAACAGATCAGATACAAGACCCTGGTATGTATGGTGCTAAGGTTAACTCAGGCTCAAGTTCAAGGCCTGAATCTGCTGCTTTTTACTCGAAAGGGGAGTCAGGTCCTGACTCACCTCATGAAGGAAATGTTTCTGTTAACATGAATGGTGATGTATGTTTCGTTGCTGGAGGATCTAGTACTTCAAAGCCTCAAGCGTCCTCAAGTGGTTTTTCTGCTCATGCCTCAAGCAATAATTATTCCAAGATGCCTATGAGTGTAAAATCTGCTGAAGAGCAGTTTGCAGTCTATGCATCATTTATTGCTTCCTATGAAAACTACATCCAGGGGAAGATTGTGGACCCTGCTGTTCTGGATGAGGACTACGACCAAATCGATGCTGATGATCTGGAGGAGATGGATTTGCAATGGCAAATGGCAATGATTGTGAGACGTGTTAAACGATTTATGCACAAAACTGGAAGAAAGTTTGTTGGTGGTAGGCCCGGGTTCGACAAGTCCAAGGTAAGGTGCTATAATTGTCAACAGTACGGGCACTTTGCCAAGGAATGCAGAAATGAGAGGGTTGAACGAGGACAAGGTCGACCTACACAACACTCAGGAGTTAACAGAGAGATAAATGCCATGTTAACCAGAGAGGCAGGAGAGTACAACTGGAATCAACGCTCAAGTGGTTCTGGTGAGCAAGCAAACATGGCTGAGTCTGAAGCTGAAGAATGTGAGAAGGTTGAAGAAATTAAGAAAGCAAATGAAGAAGAAACCGCTTTCATGGCAAATGACAAAGATAATCGCTCCGAGGTAAGTCCTAAAACTATTTGTACTAGTTGTGAGAATTTGTCTGAGCAACTTAAAACCATAACTGATCAGTATGTCCATTTAGATGCTGACTTTAAAACTATTAAAGAAGATCACCATTTTACGAAAGCAAGAGAAACGAGTTATAAAATTAAAATAAAAGCATGTGAAAAAGACGTTCAAAGCTTAAAAATTAAACTTGCTGAGAAAATTGAAATAATTGATCTTAGTTATGAAGTTTTGGAGGAAAAAACTAAAGTGATTGCTGATCGAGATAAACAGATTGCTGACCACCAGGTAAAGGTGGTGGAACTGAACCGCAAACTTGAGCAGTTCAGGAATTCCTCGGCCATCCTTGATCACCTCGTGAGTGATCCAGGTACCTCTGCAAAGAGGGGAGGAATCGGATATAATGAAGTTCCACCACCCTTTAACCACAACTATACTTATAATCCGAGTGTTCAGAAATCTGTCGATTTCGAAGTTCCTCAGACAACTCCAATCAAGATTACAAGTGTAAAACCAAGTGTTAGCTGTGGAGAAACAAGTTCGAAAGTTTCTAATGTGAATATTTCTGTTTTGAGTCCAGTCTCATCGGATTCGGATAAGTTGTCCGAATCTGATCAGACAAAAGAGAAGGTAGGGTTACCCACCGATGGAGATAAAAATAAAGTTTCTAAAAAGAGTTCTCCACTCAATCCGTACGTCCCACCTTATGTGAGACGAACGGCTGGTAACACTACCTCTACATCCAAACCAACATTTGACAAGAAATTGGAGAGTCGGTGTTGCTTTAGATGTAACAAATTAGGGCATTTAGTTGCAGATTGCCCTCTGGAGCCGAGATTAAGAGGTATGAAGCCAAATAAAACTGAGTATAAGCGTCATTTTGTTACTGCTAAAAATGAAAACTTTAAAAAATGCCAAAATGTAACGAATTCAAGTTTTCACAAAAACCAACCTCAGTTTTACAACCAAACCTCAAGATATAGCACCTTCAATTCTCAAAGGTTTGGAAGGCATTACACACAATCTGCAGGGAGTTTCCCTAACAGGACTTACAGAAATTATCCTGATGCTAACTTAAGAAAGCCAGGGTACGGGACGTATCGATCCAAGACCAATTGGTCTTGGGTCCCAAGATTCTAACTCTTTGTTTTATTGTGCAGGAACAGTTGAACAGGGCTGCAAACAATCTTTGGATTGTAGATAGCGGCTGTTCCAGGCACATGACAGGCAACAAACACTTGTTGCAAGACTTAAAACCTGTTCAGGGAGCTAGAGTTAGTTTTGCTGGTGAAAGCGGAGGAAGGATTACCGGTAGAGGAACTGTGTCGAATGGGAGGATGACACTTGAAAACGTAAATTTTGTGGAGGAATTAAAGCACAATCTGCTGAGTGTGTCGCAGATCTGTGATAAAGAATACACTGTCCATTTCACTAAGAATGAAGCGATTGTATTGAAGCCTGGTTTTCATATACCAGAAGAATGGATAGTAATGAAAGCTCCACGTGAAACGAATACATACGTGATGGATATGAGGTCTACTGAAATGGCCACCGGAGAATCCTGTTTAATGACAAAGGCAAGCGAATCAGAATCAGAATTATGGCACAGGAGAATGGGACATATTCATCTTCGTAAGATGAACTTCATTGTCAAAAATGGGCTTGTGATGGGCGTTCCCTTAAAGAGTTTTAACTTTGAAGATAAATGCATAGCGTGCAAGAAGGGAAAACAACACAAGAAAAGCCATCTCACCAAGACGATCAACTCAATTGCTGGTACTCTAGAACTACTTCATATGGATCTCTTTGGTCCGGTGAATGTACAAAGTCTAGGTGGTACTTCTTACTGCTTGGTGATAACTGATGACTACTCACGATACTCGTGGGTATATTTTCTGAAAACGAAAGACGAGACGACTCAGATGGTGAAGAATCTAATTACAAAAGTCGAGAACGTCATGAGTAAATCAGTTAAATTCATCAGAAGCGACAATGGGACAGAGTTCAAGAACTTTGAGATGGAAATCTTTTGTCTTCAGAAGGGTATTGAGCATCAATACAGCGCTCCGTATACTCCACAACAGAACGGAGTAGCTGAAAGGAAGAACCGAACGTTGATTGAAGGAGCCAGAACTATGCTGGCAGACTCAAAGCTTCCTGTGATGTTCTGGGCTGAAGCAGTTGCTACAGCCTGCTATGTTCTGAATCGGGTGTTAACCGTTAAGAGACTTGGAAAAACTTGTTACGAGCTTATGCACGGAAGGAAGCCCAACTTGTGCGGTCTTGAACCTTTTGGGTCTCCTTGTTCGATTTTGAAGAATAACTCGAAATTTGGTGAAGTAGCCGATGAGGGAATCCTAGTCGGTTATGTTGTTGGGACTCCCAACAGACGGGTCTTCAATACGACTACTTGCAAGGTGGAGGTGGTTTGTAACACCGACATTACTAGTTACCAACCGCCAAAACCAAGCAATGGACCTGCTGAGCTGTTTGACTATGTTAAACTTTTTAAGTCGTTTAACGTACCTACTTTGGAAATTTCTGAAGAAGACGAAAGAGCAGTGACGAAGATGATTTTTGATGAGGAAGAGGAGGTAGTGCAACATCAGATGACAGAAAAATCTCAGCCTTCCACATCAAATCCTATCGATACCCCTGCGGCCTCAACTGAAGATGAGTTTATTAATCCTTTTCACTCTCAGCCTGAAACTACCATAGATGAGATCTCTTCAAACTTGGAAGACAATTTACATGTCGGTGCTGTTCCGACCACGAGAATTCACAAAGATCACCCATTGGAGAACGTTATAGGTGATGTGTCCTCGAGTGTACAAACCAGAAGTAGCCTGAATGAGCACACCTGTGTTTATTCAAGTATAAAAGAAACAGGTATAATGAATGAATGTTTGTACTCCTGCTTTATAAGCCAAATTGAACCAAAGAATTATCAAATGGCTTTAAAGGACAGCTCGTGGGTCGAAGCCATGCAAGAAGAGTTGGCTCAGTTCAAAAAAATGGAAGTTTGGACTTTGGTTGAGAAACCAAAGAATGTGCATGCTATAGGCACGAAATGGGTGTTCAAGTGTAAGAGGGATGAAAAGGGGATTATCGTGAGAAATAAGGCGAGGCTGGTTGTTAAAGGTTTTAATCAACAAGAGGGTATTGACTACAATGAGGTTTTCGCTCCTGTTGCCCGGTTAGAAGCGATTCGATTGTTTTTGGCGTTTGCTGCATCTAAAAAGATGAAGGTGTTTCAGTTGGATGTGAAGAGCGCGTTTCTTAACGGGAAAGTTGATGAGGTTGTGTTTGTTGAGCAACCTCCGGGTTTTCCTGACCCAGACTTTCCGGATCACGTATACAGGTTGAGCAAGGCGTTATATGGGTTACATCAGGCACCTCGTGCCTGGTATTCAACGTTATCGGACTACTTGCTGGAAAATGGTTTTGAAAGGGGATTGATTGACAGTACGCTGTTTGTGAAGAGAGAAGGATGTGACTTCTTACTGGTTCAAGTCTACGTGGATGATATCATTTTTGCTGCATCAAGAGTATCCATGTGTCAGGATTTTGAGGCTGTCATGAAGAAACGATTCGAGATGAGTGCTATGGGTGAACTAACCTTCTTTCTAGGATTGCAGGTTGATCAGAAGAAGGATGGGATGTTCATTCATCAAACAAAGTATGTTCATGATGTGCTGAAGAGATTCAAGATGGAGGACAGTTCTCCATATGACACCCCAATCTGCGTCAATCACAAATTGGGCGCTGAATCAGATGGTGACGCAGATGTGGACCCTACTCTGTATCGGGCGATAATAGGTTCATTAATGTATTTAACTGCTTCTAGGCCCGATATAATGTTTTCTGTTTGTCTTTGTGCTCGTTTTCAGGCAAACCCAAAGGAATCTCACATGAAAGGTGTGAAGAGGATTTTGCGGTATCTTAAGGGCAAGCCGAAACTAGGGTTGTGGTACCCAAAGGGAGGAGACGTTGAACTGGTGGCGTATACAGATTCTGATTATGGTGGCTGTAATCAGAGTCGGAAGTCAACAACAGGAGGCTGTCAGTTTCTTGGAGGAAGATTAGTTTCCTGGCAGTGCAAGAAACAGACATCAGTTGCAATTTCAACATGCGAAGCTGAATACATGGCAGCATCCAACTGCTGCTCTCAGGTTTTGTGGATTCAGCAACAATTGCGCGACTATGGTCTGAATTTCTTACTTACTCCTATTTTAATTGATAACACTGCCGCCATCTCAGTAATTAACAATCCCGTGAAGCACAGTAAAACTAAGCATATTGACATTCGTCATCACTTCATACGGGATTGTGCTGAGAAGAAACTAATAAAGATCGAAAAAGTTGATACACTTGAAAATTTTGCTGACTTGTTTACAAAAGCGTTTGATAAATCCAGATTTCAAAACCTAATTGAGCTAAACGGGATGATCAATCCCGAGTAACCATGTCTTTGATTTAAAAAAAAAAAAAAAAAAAAAAAAAAACGTGGGTCATTTTTGCTTAAAATTAGTCGGTTACCTCCGTTTGATGGACATATCCTAGGATATGTTTTGGTCCTCGTTTCAACTTAGAGAATGAGGATAGCCATTAACCGGAAGACTGAAAGTGACCGGTGCAGCTATGACGTGTGTTCTTTCAGTTGCTGAAAATTAGTCGGTCATACTTAGTAAGAAGGACACATACTTGTATGTGGTCGGTCCAGTTGATCCATTGGATCTTCAGGATAGCCGTTTACCTGACGACTTTGACGTGATTGGGGCGATTGAATTTAAAGTTTTTTTTAAGGGAAATGAAATTAATTTTCAAGTCTGTTACTTCGTATGAAGTTCTATGCTGTGTTTAACAGAAAATTGATCCAACCTTGGAAAATGATATATATACTGATCGTGTGTGCTTAACTAGTGAAGTTATTAGGCTTAAAAGGCTTTAGAACAGTCATTGTATGTCGTGGTAATTTTTATGGTGCGTAAAAGTGTATGTGATACTAACTTAAACTACTCGAATTTACGTGGAAACTCCTTAAGAGTTTTGAATGTCTTCACACATATCTTTCCGAATGATAGGCAGAAAAGCGACTACCCAGTCATACACGAGCCCCTGAGTGATCTGATTCCCGTGAAGAAAACATTTCAAGACACTACAGTGATCCAGATTCGGGACTTGCAGTAGTTTAATACTCCGAAGTCAATAAGAATGATTGCTTTAAAAAAAAAAAAAAAAAAAAAAAAAAAAAAAAAATGTGTGTATATCTTTAGTACTTATGAGACATAGTAACAATCAAGACTTCTCATGTCTGGAGTAAGAAAAGAACGGGGAGCAGTCAACGAGTATATACAAGTTAATCAGACATTATGGGTCGAAGTCAATTCGGGGTGACTTGGGTATAGCCAAATACGCTTTGAGAATAGATAGAAGACATCATTATCTCTGAGATGTTGCCATCTTAAACTTTTGAGCTTAACTGAACCTTAATCCGTATCACAGAAACGATGAAAACCATTTACGTTATTTACATGCTTACAACCTGTGTCTCTATGTCATAATACAGCCAAACACGGATCTAAGTGACAGTCACATCGTTAGTATGATTCCTGTTAGGATCTTTTCTAAAACGTAGTGGTCCCTGACTAGACTGAAATTTGATCCCTTATTTCGTTAAAATTTTTTCTAAGATTTTTTTTGTTTTTTGTAGTTATATCATTTCATTGTTGGTTACTAGATCTTGATCATATTTGTTTAACTCTTTTTGGTAATTTCTAAGGTTAAATTCAGGATTATTCAAACTTAAAGGGCTGATTTTGAAAATTACGGGCGAAGTTGTTGAATTCGGCGAAGTTGTGCTTAACTTCGCCTTGGCGAAGTTAAGCGTAACTTCGCCTGAACCAACTCTGCCCTATATAAGGGATTGTAAACAGTTACTGTATCACTTTTTTCGAATTACCGGCGAACTTGTTCTCAAAACCAATACATCCGGATCTTGTTATTCACTTTCGATTTCGATCTTGTGTTCCTTGTTTCTACTATACTAGTGGTATGTGTAGTCAATAACATCCTATCTTTCTCGTTATAGTTTTACCCGGTTCGAGACCTCGGGTCGTCGAACCTTAGAAACCAAGTTTTCCGACCTCACGTTACGTGTTCATGGACGACCTTTTCGTCCTAACACCATTGAAATATGTTGGACTTCATTGTTAGATCATTAAATCGGTCCGAAACATCGGATAAACCTTGTTTGAATCTGAACAGTCGCCGTTTCAGATTCAGGCGAAGTTAAGGTTTACGCGAAGTTATTCTCAACTTCGCCAGTGGCTTAAGTTCGCCTTCAGCGAAGTTATCCACAACTTCGCTTAAGCTTAATTTCGCCTATGGCGAAGTTATCCATAACTTCGCCTTGAACACAACTTCGCCTATTTCAACTTTTTTATAAGTTTATAGACGAACTTACAGATGAAGCGAAGTTGTTCCCAACTTCGCCTCAACTTTAAATTCGCCTGTACATCACAACTTCGCATATGGTTCACAGCGAACTTGTGAGATGATTATATGGTCTCTAACTTGATTTGTTTTGTGCAGACATGGCTGCTGTTGGAGGTACTGGAGGTGATGATGGTGATGAGCAACGACAATTCTTCCCAGCCCATAACCAATACATCACTTTGGATCCAGACGCACGAGGCGTTGAAGACTATAGGGAGATTATCACATTTCTCCAACGATCACGAGTTTTTCACGCGATCACTAATACACTACCCATATCTCTGCCCAACATTCAAGATTTCTGGCAGACGGTGTATTATGATTGCAGACCTGAGCCTCCAGTGATGCGAGCAACTGTCAATGGTCAAGACATACAGTTTTCCTCGGAAGACATACGGTTGGCTCTGCAGTTCGGTGATGAAACGAGAGACGACCCAACGGAATTCGTAGCTCCTTTCCGTGACGGAGCTTACTTAAGGATGGGTTATTCGGGTCCGCTGGGGGACTCGCAGAGGAGGAAAGGCTTTCTGCTGGATCAATGGCGCTTTTTGATGCATGTGTTGATAGTATGCATGTCCGGCAGAAAGGCAGGAACAGATGGGATGGGTGCGACGATGCAATCGGCTATGATTGCGCTGACTTACAACCGCAGATATTCGTTTAGTCAGCTAATCTTTTACGAGATTGATCGTCAGAGACGGGCGACGGCGCGCGAGCGTTTTATTATGTATCCTCGGTTCCTACAAATGATTATCAATCATGTCGCTCCGTCTGTACCGCAAAGACGCCCTATCATATACGTTGAGTGCGTAACAAAACGTATCTTTGCTCAGTGCAGAACGTCGAGCACTCGAAGCAACCCTGAGCGGCGTCCCAGGCATACTCCACTTTTCGGGTATCTCATTAACCCGGAGTATGTTCCTGCAGGAGGGGACGAGTTCAGGGATCCGCAACCACATCAGGCGGCAGCACCTCATGCTGTATCAGCTGCGCCTGTTGTATCTTCTGCTGCTGTGCCAGCTACTATATCTCAGGCTGTGTCCACTGCTGAAAACGTTGATCTAGATGCTGCTTTTAGTGGACATGGTTTGTTTGATATGGATGTCTCGGGTCCTCAGTTTATGGATGTTACCAGAGCAGCTACTTCGGTAGCTGACTCTGATCTAGACGAGACGTTTGCTGAGGCAAGAAGACTTATGGTGTCTCGTGAACGGACTACGGGAAAGAGGCCGAGAACTGTGGGGGAGGATGAGGATGAAGTGGATGAAGAGGAGGCAGTACAGATTGTGCTAAGACGCTCAAGAAGAGAACAGAGAGGGATAGGTTCGGGAGCTGGAGAATCTTCAAGACTAGTACGTTTTGCTCCACCTGCCTTATCTGGTATGTCTCTTATTCCTACTACTGCACAGGTTTCAGCGATCGAGACGTCGGCACCAACAATTGTGTCCCTACCACCTCAACCGCTTAATCCACCGGTGGTAGTTGCACGGTTTGTGGAGTCGACAATCACCTCTACTGCAGGATTACCAAGTGTACCACCTGCGGTCACTTCTGCTGATGTTCCACCAACTCCATTGCCTACTTCAGATACCGAGAGGATTCTTTCGCTAGAGCGGATTGTTGCTGAACAGTCAAAGACTATTGACCGCCTAGTGGAATCCAATCGACTACAAGCTGCCCTCCTGGTAGAACATGGACGAATAATAGATGCCTTCAAGGATTACTTGGCATCTCAGGGGGAGAAGACGTGTAGGGGCGATGAGTTGAGAACGAAAAGACGAGAAGATCATGACGATGATCCCAATGCACCTTCAGGTGCAGGTGATGAGCTGCCAAGAACCTCTCAGGCTCTTGGAGCTTCCACAACTGAGGGGGAGTCTACAAATGCAGCTGGTGATGATGTTGTAGTTGTGGATGACGACGCTGATGTTGAAGACGTTATTGATGCGTTGAAGGAGTTGGATGAGGAGGAGGACGATGAGTTGATGGATGATGATGACGTGTTGCCTATGGATGAGATTGAGAGGATTGGAGAACAGATTAATGTGGAAGATGTATTAGAAGAAGGTGAGATTGTGGATGATTCAGTGGAACATGAGATTCCAGCTGTTGAGAGATCAGAATTGGGGGATGAGAGCGTGATAGAAGATACAGTATGGGAGGAGCAGCCGAACTGGAAAGAAGGCTGTGCTCAGTGGTTTGTTAAAACCAAGAAGCCTGCAGTGCCAACGATGTTCAGAAAGACTTATAATATAAAGGGCTGTGCAGAGTCAAAGAAAGGAATCATATGCTGGTTGTACGACAAAGAGCTGAAACTATTTGTGATCAAACGGTACGACGGCATTCAGTACTTTAAGAGATTGTTGAGATCTCTGAATTCCTTACCAGAATGTGAGGTGAGAGATTTAGCGAGATTGGGGCTGATCAATAGAAGTAATGATGATATGGCAAGAATCATTGGGAAGATCGTCTGGAAAGAAGCCATTAAAGACAAAAAGTTTGAACTGCTAAAGCCTCAAAAAGGAAAGTTGATAGAAGACAAAGATCGTGGAATGAGGGCTGACGGCAAACCTTGGATGGTAATGAAGTATAAACCAGTCCGTCATTTGAAAGAAGTACCGATGAAAGTTATGCCCAAGAACGTCCTAAAAGATTTAAAATGGTGGTACGTGGATTGTGAGACAGCTGAGGCGGTAATGGAAGATGAGGATGAACAAGAAGTACTTCGGGTGTACGACCCGATGCATCTTGTTAATCTATCAAAGGATGATTTGAAAGTGCTCAACGAGAAGAAGATCTTCTACATTCCTGCTTGGAAGGATCAAGCTAGGAAATATCAAAGGGTAGTGTCGGTATGTGTGAGAGAAGGGGCGCACGCGTAGAGGTAAAGATTACAAGACTCAAGATTTGAAGATCAAGATATGAAGCTACTGCCAAGGGGGAGTCTGTTGGTACATGTATGTCAGTAGTTCATAGTCTAGCATTTGTAATCGAGTCTGTAATGTAATTATGTTTTGTTTACGGTTGTTTTGTAATGCGCGAAGTTGTCAACAAGTTCGCTATGGCGAACTTGTTGAATCAGCGAAGTTATTGACAACTTCGCCTGTGGCGAAGTTGTCGTGTTTATATACTGTTTCAGACGAAACAGTTTGGGTTGTTCGTTTAGGGTTTTCGTTTCAGTTTTCAGTAACCGAGTTACGTGTCATAGTCTGTAACGGTGACCTCGGGTCACGTGTTTGTTATCAATATAACGTGGTTGGTTTATTGCTTGTGTGTTCGATCTCTACATACTCTACACTCGTATCTACCTACGCAGGGATTCCGCACCTGCGTTGTTAGAGGCATCCCGTGTTCGATCCGTTCAGGAACCTACACAATATCCATAGTTTGTAGGGTTTAGGGTAAAACTGAATTTATGAGAGTTGTGATTTGTTTTCTCCACTATGGTGAAGGCAAGAAGTACTGCCATATCTTTGATTGAATAAAGGATTATGATTTGAAGAAGGATGAGCTGATTAAGTTAAAGATTGCAGCCGGTAAGGGTTGGGATGAAGGCTCTGATACCAAGTTAAACTTGGTAAATGTAGATTGTACTTTTTTATAGATATCAACTTACAGATTACAAGGTATTATATAGAAACCATAAACATTAAATCTAGAGTCTATTCAAGACCATAACCTACATATCCTACAGTCTGTTCTTATTCATGACTGTCTAATATCCCATAAAACATATTATGGGTCTCCCAAGAGAATCCGTTTGTTTCCCATGGTATAACAGCCGAAGCAGTTAGTACTGCCGGGGAAGACAGAGCACCCGGATTGGAACTGAAAACTTCAAAGAAAGGAGTAGAAACAGAAACATGATAACCTTCACGAGTGTTTGTTTTGATGTAAGTTGGTGAGTTTGTCAAGGTGAAAGTAAATATATATTTGAAAGACTCATCATCATCATATATATATATATATATATATATATATATATATATATATATATATATATATAGTGAAAGAAGACTCTTGAGTTGGGCGAAAAATGATGATCATAATAGGTGACATTAAACGTCTTTAAATGTCTTTCATTATTTTAATCAATTCAATCAACTCCCAACATTTCATATGATGCATGCTAGCGTGCGACCCGTATATTGACCATCAGAATGCGCATTCCAACATCGCAAGCAGTCAGCTCCACGATTGTGGGACAAGTTCCCACTTCTTTCACTTTATTTGTTAAAGTTGATAGCTTTAACATTTCAAACACACAACTTCAGACATCGATATCTCATTCATCTTATGTTCGTTTTGGACACGATTTGGTTTGATGCGAAGCTCTCACAACATAGAACACAAACGAAATAGTTCACAGTTATATTAACCGCAATTACATGTATTTTAACTATTTCCAAAATGCGAAAAATACATATTTATACATAATGAAAAAAAAACTTAATTTTTTTATGTTAGTCCAAAATTTTCCAACAATCCCCCACATGAATGGGGATCGATCCTTTCCTTTAAGTTCATCATTGCAATTCAACGGTTATGTATTGCACGATAGGTAGCGTTAGCTTTGAACCTTCCTTTGTGAAGCATACTTAGTCTCCTTTTAGTGAGTAGACGCGATGTCTTTAAACAACCCACCATTTGTGTAGACGTTATTACACTCCACACAACACTCTTCCTGGTCTGGTTACCTCTCATTTTCGTGTCCGTTATGGTCATGGAACACTTTCCTGGTTCTGCGAGAGCTCTAGGAATTTCCCGCCTCACAATTAAATTGGGAGAGACCCCACTTCTCTCTCACATAGGTGATTTTACACAAATCATTAAAATCTATATGCTTAACCTTGTCAATATCATTGATTTGTTATAGGAATGGACAAGGAAATATAAAACTCGCTTTTTATGTTTGAGGTACTCCCCCACATTGACCTTAGTTCATGCAGTAGGTTGTCCTATTGAACCTAGATCTTGGGATCTCCAATCTCATAGGTTAGGTTTTCCTTTGCACTCACTTACTTCATGGGCTTCAGTCCCATTCCTCTTGACGATTTGTGAACTAACTCTTTGCTTAAGCCTTTCGTTAATGGTTCAACAATGTCATCCTTTGACTTCATATAGACAAGCGTGATAACACCCGTTGAGAGTAGTTGTCGTATCGTGTTGTGCCTACGCTGAATATGCCTTGATTTTCCATTGTACATCGAGTTCTCAGCCCTACCTATCGCTGATTGGCTATCATGATGTATGCAAATAGCCGACAAAGGCTTTGGCCATCTTGGAATATCTTCCTCAAATTGACGTAGTCACTCCGCATCTTCTCCGGACTTATCCAAAGCGATAAACTCGGATTCCAACGTGGATCTAACTATAAAGGTTTGCTTAGAAGACTTCCAAGTTATAGCTGCTCCTCCAAGTGTGAAAGCATACCCACTTGTAGATTTAGAATCTTTTATATCCAATATTCAGTTTGCATTAGTGTATCCTTCAATCACTGCTGGATCGTTGTTATAATGTAGTCCATAATCTCCTGTTTATCTCAAGTATCTTAGCACCCTTGTTATACTTTTCCAATGTTCAGAACTTGAATTGCTAGTATATCTGCTTAGTCTTCTCACAACATAAGCCAAATTGGGTCTGGTACAAGTCATAAGATACATTCGACTACCAATAATCCTTTAGTACTCTAATTGATCCACACCATCTCCTCGATATTTACTCAAATGTTGGGTGGTATCAACCAGAGTATGAGCAACACACATGTCCTCAGAACTGAATTTATCAAGTATCTTGTCCACATTATGAACTTGACTTAAGACAATACCGTTTCGGGTTCTAGTGATCTTTACTCCAAGAATCACATCAGCTAAACCCATGTCTTTCATGTCAAACCTTGCGTTCAACATGTCTTTAGTAAACTTAATCATTTTATCATCACTCCCAATAATAAGCATGTCATCCACATAAAGCCATAATATCATGTAACCTCCCGTTGTGTCTTTCACATAGACACATTTGTCACACTCATTTATTTTGAAACCATTGTCACACATGACATGATAAAACTTTTGATACCATTGTTTTGGTGCTTGCTCTAATCCATATAGGGACTTAACGAGTTTGCAGACTTTACCCTCATGGCCAGGAGCTGAAAAACCCTCAGGTTGTTCCATGTATATCTCCTCGTCCAAGTCTCCATTTAGGAATGTAGTCTTTACACCCATTTGATGTCCTTCCAAATATCTCAGAGCTGCAATTGCAAGCTCCAACCTGATTGAGGTTATCCGTGTTACAGGCGAGTAAGTATCAAAGTAATATAGACCTTCCTTTTGTCTATAACCTTTGATCACTAACCGCCCCTTGTACTTATCAGTGGTGCCATTGTCTTTCATCTTCCTTTTGAATATCCGACGATATCCAAGTGGTTTACAACTGGGTGGAAGATCTACTAACTTCTAAGTATGATTTTGCAAATATAATCAATTTCATTTTTGATAGCTTCTTTCCACTGAGGTCCTTCTGAAGAGGAAATCGCCTTACGGTAGGTGTTGGGCTCACCCTCAACCATGTAAGTCAAGAAGTCCGGACCAAAAGATTTTACAATCCTTGGTCGTTTGCTTATTCTAAGCTCATCCTCTTCAACCTCAGGTCATTCATGTGTCTATTCATGAGCATTATCATAAAAAAATCTTGATGAACTTGCTTATGTTTGTGCATGTCCTAACAAAGGAAATACTTTTTGAAAGAATGAAGCATTCCTTGATTCCATGATAGTGTTCTCATTCACATCCATATTTTTAGACTCGTGTACTAAAAATTGATATGCACTACAATTTGAGCATAACCAATAGATATGCAATAAATAGTCTTGGGTCCTATCTTTTGCACCTTAGGTACCGATACTAATACCTTGGCAAGGCACCCACACACTTTAAAGTATTTGTATGATGGCTTTCATCCCATCCATAACTCATAGGAGTCTCATCCCTTTTCTTGTTAGGTATTTTATTTAAAATATAATTAGCCAAGAGAATGGCTTCCCCCACATGTCCGGTGCACACCTGGAACTATTCAACATGGCATTCATCATCTCTTTCAATGTTTGTTTCTTTCATTCCGCAACGCCATTCGATTGTGGAGCATAGGGTGCGGTACACTCATGTATTATTCCACTACGCGCGCATAAATCTGCAAATGTTGAAATATATTCACCACCTCTATCTCTTCTCACAATTTTAGTCTTTTTATTAAGTTGATTCTCAACTTCATTTTTGTACAAAGTGAACTTATTTATTGCCTCTTCCTTACTCTTAAGTAAGTATACATAGATATATTTTGTACAATCATCAATAAAGGCGATGAAATATTTATTTCCACCTT
The DNA here is from genome assembly GCF_021521415.1 of Bidens hawaiensis. Lineage (NCBI taxonomy): Eukaryota > Viridiplantae > Streptophyta > Magnoliopsida > Asterales > Asteraceae > Bidens > Bidens hawaiensis. Next base: position 59,355 of record NW_027506292.1, read on the forward strand.
TTGTGGGAATCGCCTTTAAATCACATACATCGGTATGAATTAAATCAAGTGGTTCAGTTGTTCGTCTAACCAAATAAAAGGATCTTTAGTAAGTTTGGATTCGACACACGTGTTGCACCTAGAATCTGAATTAATGTGGAATGTTGATATACTTTTAATCAAATGCCTTATTGAATTAAAATTAACGTGTCCAAGACGTGCATGCCACATATCACAATTAGAAAACTCAAGCATATAAACGGAAGAAGTATTCTTATTCATTTCATTTTTCATAGCCATAACATTGAATTTAAACATGGCATTAAGAACATACCCTTTGCCTATAAACATTCCACGTTTTGTCAACATGACCTTATCAGATTCTATCACTACACGAAATCCAAACTTGTTGAGCAGACATCCTGACACAAGATTCATGCATATCGCAGGCATATAAAGTGTGTTGTTCAACTTAAGTTCCTTCCCAAAAGTGAACTTCAAAACCACATCGTCTTCACCCTTAATGCCAACGGTAGCTACATTTCCCATGTACAGTTTCTCATAACTTGCAACCTCTTTGAATTTGGAGAAAAAAGTCTTATCACCACAAACATGGCAGGTTGCGCCTGTGTCAATATACCACCCTGCGGGTTGGTTACCAACAATGTTGACCTTTGCAAGCAACGCCGATACTCCGTTATCATGGAACATAAAGGCCCACCATCTTCATCCATCGTATGCGCCCACTCACGCTTTTTAGTTCCTTGCATTGGTCCTGACGATGACCCATCTCGTTACTTGTAACATTTGCCTTCGAATGGTGGAGGCTTCTTTTTTCAGAACCCCCTTCCTCGGCACAAGGTTATTCACTTTGTCTTTATCCTTGACTTTCCCACCACATTTACCTTTGTTGCCCAGTGATGATTGCCCATATACGAGAACATTTTCCTTAGCCGCAACCACAAGCACTAGGACACCCTTTTAGGCTATCTTATTGTCCTCCTCTATTCGAAGGCGGACACCAAGTTCCTCCATGGTCATTTCCTTTCGTTTATGCTTAAGGTAGTTTTTTGAATTTTACCCAAGACGGTGACAATTTCTCAATTATTGTTGCCACTTGAAAAGTTTCACTAAGGTTCATCCCCCAAGCGTGGATATCAAGAAGTATAACTTGTAATTCTTGTACTTGGTTGATTAAAGTCTTCGAATCAACCACTTTGAAGTCTAAGAAACGGCCACGACAAATTTCTTTGTTCCGGCATCCTCCGTTTTATACTTGCGGTCTAAAGACTCCCATAAATTTTTGGCAGTCTCAATTCCGTAATACACATTATACAACGATTCCACGAGGCCATTCAACACGCAGTTGTGACACAAAAAATCCGAGTGCTTCCACGCCTCTACCTCATTGATAAGTTGACTATCGACCCATTCTGTGAGAACTTGAGCAGTTTCAGTCAAGAACTCACAAGGTTCAAAGTAGTGAGATAAAATAACATCTTTTGTTTCCACCATTTAAAGTTCAACCCCGAGAACTTTTTGGGCTTCTAAGCATGATTTGCAACAGTTGTTGCAGCCACGGTCGCAACCTGTCACACCCTCAAAATCCACTAACGGAGTTTTACCGTCAGAGGGCGTGAACTAACAGGATCGGAATCATCAGTTATAATCAAACCATAAAATAAATTTTCAAAACCATGAAAAACGTTTACGAGTAATTAAATGCGGAAGCGTAAAAACCTTTAATCAAAAGTTGCGTCACGCAGGACGACTTAAAACCAAAGATAATCGTTAAAAATAAGTTTGCAGGACAAAAGCGTTTTCAATCAATGCATGTTCCTAAACCGCGCGCCCGCCTCGGCTACCTGAGAATAACATACTAAAAGTGTCAACACAAGGTTGGTGAGTTCACAAGTTATATAAAATAAATCGTTTAGCGTTTGCGTTCAGCGTTTTACGTTAAGCGTTTTGCGTAACCACGTTACGGCGTTTTGCGTTAAGCGTTTTGCGTAACCACGTTACGGCGTTTTGCGTTACCAGATAGTGTTATGTCAATTTATATATCGATAGGTAGCTAGTCTATACAACAAGTATTACTAAGTGTTCGACACCGAAGCTGACTCGTTTAGTAAGTGCCTTGTCACCAGGTCCTCCAGACCATGGTACGTGTTAGCCAAAATTACACCCGCTCGACCTACAGTCGAGTTTAGCGTTGGGTGGGGTTTGTCAAACCCAGTAGTACTACTCAACAGTGACTCGCTATTCTAAATATTAACCGGTTCGATGTGTAGGACTTCAAATATTTCATTTGCCACTTAGCCTTTACAAGTGATATATAATTTATAACAAAATCTTAAATGCGTTGTGGAGTATGTTATCTCCCCCAAGTGAAAAGCGTTTGAAAACAGTTTAAAGAGGGGAAAGTGAAACTCACTGTTTGCGAAGAATTTCCCAAAATAAATCACCAAGATGCGCGTCACCGAAAAACTCTCTCTAACGTTCTAAAACAACAAAGAGATTTTTTTTCTAAGTGTCGGAATATTATCGAGTCTCTAGACCCGGCACATAATACATATGCACATAACATATTTCGTGTTTCGTTCGTGAATCGTGTGTGACTTTAACAAGTGTTTTTGTGACACATCACATGTGTAAGCAATCATATACGTGTCATGTATTCATAACGTACATTACTAGCAATTTTTCCCGTAAGGGCATTTTGGTCAACAAATAACAGTTAACTAGCCATTATTCCCCATAAGGGCATTTTGGTCAAATTATGACAATCAATTAGTAGTTATTCCTCGCAAGGGCATTTTAGTCAAAACACGACAATTATCTTGCAATCATTCCCCTCAAGGGCAATTTGGTCAAAACACGATAATAAATTAGCAAGTTTCGTATTTCATGCATTTTCACAAAACTCAGCAGCTAGTTTCACCGAGACAGAAATCCTACTAGAAAGATTGTACTACTTCACCGATCATAGCATCTAAATTAATTTACCAAATATCATCACAGAAGCACATATATCTTAGGTTTCCAGAACATATTTTATTACATTTTTATTCCTCATAGTTTTCTCACAATCATCAAATCATTACAGCAAACTCATAACAGTCAGATTCATGCACAACAGAATGTTATTTGCAATTCCCGTTAAACAAAAAATCCAATAAATACAAGACCACTTGGGTTTGGTTCCTAACTCAATGAGTCAACTTCCAGAGGTGGAACCAACCCAATTGGTCTCGTAGTTTATGAGATATAACATTTACAACATAACCTAACAGCAGGTCTAACAGCTCAGCTTTGCACAACGTTTTTATAAAATCATAAAAGTTAACTTCTACTTGTCCAAAAATTACAAAATTATACTTTATAGAAACTAGACTCAACCTAATTTACTGCAGTACCCACAATCTCAACCAACTTTCACGTTTACACTTCGTTACAGTCACTTAAACATCGTATACACATTCTGTCCAGAATCTGTTTGCATCCAAACTCAACATAATAACAATCTATGAACTATCATGCATCCATATAACCCTCTAGACTCCATAAACAACATCTATGCACATCAATTTCACATTACATACAAGATTAGGGTTTGTGTTTGAACTCAAATCAAAGACACAACAATCACCATGCAACAAGATTCAATCTAGTTATCAATCATCATCCAAATAACAACAATCATATTAACTATGTACATACTCAAAATCGGCCAGCTAGGGTTTGTTATTAACCCAACAAACATCAAAATCAATCAACAAGAATGTAAAGGATGATCAATTATACCTTCCTAGCACCTAGTTCTTCAATCAAACACTTGATTTGAGGGTTGTATGTGTGTATAAGGTGGACGGCAGCCAAGGATGAAGTGGGAGAGGGTTCCGATCGGACTTGTGGTGTGGGGAAAGAAAATAAGTTAGGGTTAAGGTTAAGGATATATTTATAAACACACAAGTTACACTCAAGTCCCTCCACTTCTAAGTATTACTTTTCTAGCCTAACTAACTTGTTTTCATCTTGAGTTAACGTTTATAACCATGTTATCACATAACACATAAGTCTAACACATAATTATCACATAATTACTGTTTTGACGTTTTTCGTTTATTTATCAATCGTTTGCGTCAACTCGTTTGCGTTTCGGTGCAAATCCCGAAAGACTACACATGTAGTAAGTGTTAAGCGTCATTTAAACCCTAGTTTAAATGTAATGAAGTGTGCGTTATAGATTCAATGATCTTTAAGTTTGAATTGACGGAGTTGAGTTAACGGAGTTAACCTGAAATTGACGATTGTCACATCATTCCCATGTTAAAGAATTTTCGTCCCGAAAATTTGAGTCAAGTCGTGATGAGAGTCTGAAAGAGTAAGAAAAAAAAATTTCAGTTTGTCATATCATCCCCTAGTAGAAAGAAATTCGTCCCGAAATTTAATTCATACCTCCGGTGAGTCTGACGGTTTGCCGAGTTTCGCGGTTTTCTGTGTTTGGTTAGCCCTTCAAAAAGGTAAGGATACTTTTTCATCATTTGATCCTCGCGTTCCCACGTGAACTCCGGTCCACGTCTCGAGTTCCAACGAACCTTAACGATTGGAATTTTGCTGTGTTTGAGCGTTTTGGTTTCCCAATCCAAAACCTCGACTGGTTCCTCAATGAAACGTAACTGTTCATCAACTTGTAGTTCCTCCAAAGGGACTACTTGGGTTTCATCAGATAGGCATTTCTTCAAATTTGATACGTGGAATACATCGTGTACGCCACTGAGTTCTGTTGGTAGGTCCAGTCGGTACGCCACCGGACCAATGCGCTCAGTTATCCGGTACGGACCAACATACCGTGGGTTGAGTTTGTTTCGCTTCCCAAAGCGAACCACACCTTTCCAAGGTGAGACTTTGAGTAACACTCGATCGTTCACTTGAAATTCGAGAGGTTTTCGGCGCTTGTCGGCGTAACTCTTTTGGCGATCTCGTGCTGCAGCCATGCGATTTCGGATTTGAACAATCTTTTCCGAAGTTTCGAGTACCAGTTCTGGACCAGTGATTTGGCTGTCACCCACCTCTGCCCAGCAGAGTGGTGATCGACACTTCCGTCCGTACAGCGCTTCAAACGGCGCTGCCTTAATACTTGCGTGGTAGCTGTTATTGTACGAAAACTCTACCAAGGGTAAGTGATCCTAACTTTTTCCGAAATCCAAAACGCATGCACGCAACATATACTCCAGGGTCTGAATAGTCCGTTCACTTTGCCCATCCGTCTGAGGATTGTATGCTGTACTCATATCGAGACGGGTGCCTAGTGCGCTTTGCAGAGACTTCCAAAAGTGCGAAGTGAAATGAGAATCTCGATCAGAAATGATTGAGACAGGCACTTCGTGTCTAGACACTACTTCCTTCATGTAAACACGAGTCAGTCTTTCCATTTTGTCCGTTTCTTTAATTGCTAGGAAGTGTGCCGATTTAGTCAACCGGTCAACGATCACCCAGATGGTATCGCATCCCGTCAGTGTCTTAGGTAAACCCGTAATAAAATCCATTGAGATGTGTTCCCATTTCCACATTGGGAGTTCTGGTTGTTGCAGTAGACCAGATGGTTTCTGGTATTCTATCTTGACTCTGGCACAAGTCAAGCATTTGCTCACGTAGGTGGCAATGTCGGCTTTCATGTTCGGCCACCAGTAAAGTGCCTTTAAATCATGAAACATTTTATCTGAGCCAGGGTGGATAGAATATCGGGACTTGTGAGCTTCGTCCATCACTAGAGTTCTCAACTCTCCGTATCGTGGAACCCAAATCCGGTTCTCAAAATATCCAACCCCGTCCGATCTGGTTTCAAGTTGTTTGTTCATGCCCCGCATGAGTTCCGATGGAAGATTGTCATCTTTCAAAGCTTCAAGTTGCGCATCGCGAATCTGATCGGGTAAGCTGGCATGAATCGTGAGTTGCAATGCTCTCACCCGTCTGGGTTTATCTTTTTCTTTTCTGCTGAGGGCGTCGGCCACCACATTGGCCTTGCCAGGGTGGTACTTGATGGCACAATCAAAATCTTTGAGCAGCTCGACCCAACGACGCTGTCGCATGTTCAGCTCCTTCTGATCGTAGATATGTTGGAGACTCTTGTGGTCGGTGTAAATGGTAAACTTGGTACCGTACAAGTAATGCCTCCATATCTTAAGAGCAAACACCACAGCTCCGAGTTCCAAATCGTGGGTCGTGTAGTTCTTCTCGTGAACCCGTAGTTGTCGAGAGGCGTAGGCTATAACTTTCTCGAGTTGCATCAGCACACAACCGAGACCTTGTATAGATGCGTCACAGTGCACCTCAAAATTATCCGTTCCCTCGGGGAGGGCTAGAATAGGGGCGCTACAAAGCTTGGTTTTCAACAGTTGAAAAGCGGATTCTTGCACGTCACCCCAATTGTACTTAGTGCCCTTGTGAGTCAAAGCGGTGAGGGGTTGAGCAATCTTTGAAAATCCCTCGATGAAACGCCGGTAGTAGCCGGCCAGTCCTAGGAATTGTCGCACCACAGTCGGAGTCTTAGGTGCTTCCCAGTTTTTGATGGCCTCTACCTTACCGGGATCGACATGGATACCATTCTCGTTGATCACATGTCCTAAAAAGTGAACCTCACGAAGCCAAAATTCACATTTCGAGAGTTTAGCATACAGTTGTTCCTTCTTCAATAGTTCCAGAATTACCCTTAAGTGATCTTCGTGGTCAGTCTCGTTCTTGGAGTAGACGAGAATATCATCGATGAAAACAATCACAAACTTGTCGAGGTACGCCTTGCATACTCGGTTCATGAGATCCATAAATACGGCTGGTGCGTTGGTTAGGCCAAAAGGCATAACCGAAAACTCGTAGTGACCATACCGTGTTCTGAAAGCCGTCTTTGAGATATCTTCTTCGCGCACTCTCAGCTGGTGGTAACCGGATCGCAGATCGATCTTCGAGTAGTAACTCGATCCTTGAAGCTGGTCAAACAAATCATCAATTCGGGGTAAAGGATAACGGTTCTTGACCGTCACCTTGTTCAATTCCCGGTAGTCGATGCACATTCGGAAAGTCCCGTCTTTCTTTCGGACAAACAAGACAGGGGCTCCCCACGGCGATGAGCTAGGTCAGATAAAACCCTTATCCAACAAATCTTGCAACTGAGTGGACAACTCCTGAAGTTCCGCCGGTGCGAGCCGATACGGGGCTCGTGCTATGGGTGCTGCACCGGGTGTCAACTCGATTTGGAATTCGACTTGACGAATAGGAGGGAGTCCGGGCAAATCCTCCGGGAAAACTTCCGGGAAGTCTCGCACAACAGGTATATCTTCAATTCGTTTCTCCTCCGCGGGTTTCTCAACAATTTGCGCCAAAATTGCCGGATGACCCTTTCGTAGATACTTCTGCGCCTTCATAAGGGTAATGACGCTGGTGGTCATGCCGCTTCTCTCGCCTCGGACCGAAATGATCTCGCCGGAAGGGGTGGTAATCTGGACTATCTTATCGTGGCATATAATCTCCGCTCGGTTCTCGGATAATCAGTCCATGCCGACAATGACATCGAAACTACTAAGCGTAAAAGGAATAAGGTCGATATCAAAGACATGACCTGACAGTTTTAACTTACATCCCGCAAGTACATGAGTCGTTACTATAGTCTTACCGTCAGCTAATTCAACAGGAAACTTAGCATCTAACGGAATTGGAGTTACGTCTAAGAGTTGACTAAAGGATTTCGACACAAAACTCCTATCAGCTCCAGTGTCAAAACAATACAGAAGCAAAACAATCGTTCACAGGGAACTTACCAGTCACCACGTGCGGATCATTGCGGGCTTGACCCGTCCCAATCACAAACGCTCTTCCCTTGCCATTGCTTCCACCATTACTGCCACTTCCATTACCCCCATTGTTGTCATTCTGTTTCAGCTTTGGGCAATCTTTTCTGAAATGACCTTCCTGCCCACATTAAAAGCATCCCTTCGTTGTCATAGGTGGCTTAGGAGCACCCTTTGCCGCAAGGTCTCCTCTACATTCTTTCACTTGGTGACCCATCTTTCCGCATCTCTGACACTTGGCACGGTCACACTGGCCAACATGATGATAGCTGCACCTGTTGCACTTTGGATATTTCCCAGCATATCCGCTCGAACCCTGCCCGCTACCGTTGTTGTTGTTGTGACTCTGATTGTTAAAGCTCCGAGTGAATTCGGGCTTACGGTAGTGTTGTTGCGGTGGGAGGTTCGAGGACGAGGATCTGGTGTTGTCAAACTTCCTCTTCCCGCTGTTCGGGTTGCTGTTGCTGTTATTGTCGTTACTCTGGTTGTCACGGGCTTTAACGGTCGAACCCCTAGGTGGTAACGCACCTTGGGTCACAGCCTGATCCGTCAGTTTGTGAGCTAAACGGATCGCTTGTTGGATCGTGGCTGGTCTGGAAGACGTCACCCTGCCCTGAATCTGCGGTGCTAACCCTTCAATGTACATTTCAATCCTCTTACTCGGCGGATCCACCATCCGCGGACACATCACAGCCAACTCGTGAGAACGAGTAGTGTAGGCTTCAATTTCTGAGCCCACCATCTTCAGCGACCAAAATTCTGACTCTAACTTCGAAATCTCTTCTCTCGGACAGTACTCCTCTCGCATCATGTTCTTGAACTCCTCCCAGTTCATCGCGTTAGCCAGTTCCAATCCAAGAATTAGCACATCTGCACATCGTCTGGGGACACCTCTGAGTGTGCCTCTGGCTCAGCCGGTTCTTCCTCCGGTTCTTCTTCGGGTTCCTCCTCGGGATCTTCCTCAGGTTCCTCCTCAGGCTCCTCTTCGGGATCTGGCTCAGGCTCGGCCTCAGGTTCGGCTGCGTTCTGAGCAATTTGCATTTGTAAGACATCGCAACGCTCTCGTGCTATCTCGGTTCGGGTCCTTGCTACTTGGAGTTGCTCTTGCAAGTCTATCATCTCGGCTTGCATCTTCCTCATAATCTTCATATGTTGATCACTAGCCTCTTGCATTTCCTTCATTGCCGCTGCCATGCGGGCAATCTCCTCCTTAGTCTCGGTTCCGTCTTTTAACAGTCCGGAAACGTTCGCTCTCGTATAGCGCATGTAACCCACGTCACGCTCCAAGCATGAAACAACAGCTGCGAGAACTCGCTCTACAGGTTCGGTTATGGGTGGTAGGGTGTTGGGATAAGCAGGGTGGTTCGGGTGAGGCAACGGGGGAACTTGTTCGCGATAGACCATACGTCTGATCATGTTAGGGTACCAACCCCAGCTAACGTCGTTTTCGTAAATGACTCCGGATAGGCGGTACCTCTTCGGTGCGGGAGCTTCGAGTTCCGGGACTACTCGGGGTGGCGAGGCGGTAGATAACTGCGGTTCCTTCCCGTGAGCATGCGTCATCGAATCGGATGATGATGAGGGTGGCGTCGACATTCCAACAGGTAAGCCGTGTATGCGCGCGCGTATGAGTGAAAGAGGTAAAGTGATAAGATTACAAAACTACACAAACCTATGCAGTGCGTATCATTATAACTAATGGGTCGTCGCGGTTATAGTCTAGTATGCATGCAGCTTCTATTTCGCTATAACCAATGGCTCTGATACCAATCTGTCACACCCTCAAAATCCACTATCGGAGTTTTACCGTCAGAGGGCGTGAACTAACAGGATCGGAATCATCAGTTATAATCAAACCATAAAATAAAGTTTCAAAACCATGAAAAACGTTTACGAGTAATTAAATGCGGAAGCGTAAAAACCTTTAATCAAAAGTTGCGTCACGCAGGACGACTTAAAACCAAAGATAATTGTTAAAAATAATTTTGCAGGACAAAAGCGTTTTCAATCAATGCATGTTCCTAAACCGCGCGCCCGCCTCGGCTACCTGAGAATAACATACTAAAAGTGTCAACACAAGGTTGGTGAGTTCACAAGTTATATAAAATAAATCGTTTAGCGTTTGCATTCAGCGTTTTACGTTAAGCGTTTTGCGTAACCACGTTACGGCGTTTTGCGTTAAGCGTTTTGCGTAACCACGTTACGGCGTTTTGCGTTACCAGATAGTGTTATGTCAAATTATATATCGATAGGTAGCTAGTCTATACAACAAGTATTACTAAGTGTTCGACACCGAAGCTGACTCGTTTAGTAAGTGCCTTGTCACCAGGTCCTCCAGACCATGGTACGTGTTAGCCAAAATTACACCCGCTCGACCTCCAGTCGAGTTTAGCGTTGGGTGGGGTTTGTCAAACCCAGTAGTACTACTCAACAGTGACTCGCTATTCTAAATATTAACCGGTTCGATGTGTAGGACTTCAAATATTTCGTTTGCCACTTAGCCTTTACAAGTGATTTATAATTTATAACAAAATCTTAAATGCGTTGTGGAGTATGTTATCTCCCCCAAGTGAAAAGTGTTTGAAAACAGTTTAAAGAGGGGAAAGTGAAACTCACTGTTTGCGAAGAATTTCCCAAAATAAATCACCAAGATGCGCGTCACCGAAAAATTCTCTCTAACGTTCTAAAACAACAAAGAGAATTTTTTTCTAAGTGTCGGAATATTATCGAGTCTCTAGACCCGGCACATAATACCTATGCACATAACATGTTTCGTGTTTCGTTCGTGAATCGTGTGTGACTTTAACAAGTGTTTTTGTGACACATCACATGTGTAAGCAATCATATACGTGTCATGTATTCATAACGTACATTACTAGCAATTTTTCCCGTAAGGGCATTTTGGTCAACAAATAACAGTTAACTAGCCATTATTCCCCATAAGGGCATTTTGGTCAAATTATGACAATCAATTAGTAGTTATTCCTCGCAAGGGCATTTTAGTCAAAACACGACAATTATCTTGCAATCATTCCCCTCAAGGGCAATTTGGTCAAAACATGATAATAAATTAGCAAGTTTCGTATTTCATGCATTTTCACAAAACTCAGCAGCTAGTTTCACCGAGACAGAAATCCTACTAGAAAGATTGTACTACTTCACCGATCATAGCATCTAAATTAATTTACCAAATATCATCACAGAAGCACATATATCTTAGGTTTCCAGAACATATTTTATTACATTTTTATTCCTCATAGTTTTCTCACAATCATCAAATCATTACAGCAAACTCATAACAGTCAGATTCATGCACAACAGAATGTTATTTGCAATTCCCGTTAAACAAAAAATCCAATAAATACAAGACCACTTGGGTTTGGTTCCTAACTCAATGAGTCAACTTCCAGAGGTGGAACCAACCCAATTGGTCTCGTAGTTTATGAGATATAACATTTACAACATAACCTAACAGCAGGTCTAACAGCTCAGCTTTGCACAACGTTTTTATAAAATCATAAAAGTTAACTTCTACTTGTCCAAAAATTACAAACTTATACTTTATAGAAACTAGACTCAACCTAGTTTACTGCAGTACCCACAATCTCAACCAACTTTCACGTTTACACTTCGTTACAGTCACTTAAACATCGTATACACATTCTGTCCAGAATCTGTTTGCATCCAAACTCAACATAATAACAATCTATGAACTATCATGCATCCATATAACCCTCTAGACTCCATAAACAACATCCATGCACATCAATTTCACATTACATACAAGATTAGGGTTTGTGTTTGAACTCAAATCAAAGACACAACAATCACCATGCAACAAGATTCAATCTAGTTATCAATCATCATCCAAATAACAACAATCATATTAACTATGTACATACTCAAAATCGGCCAGCTAGGGTTTGTTATTAACCCAACAAACATCAAAATCAATCAACAAGAATGTAAAGGATGATCAATTATACCTTCCTAGCACCTAGTTCTTCAATCAAACACTTGATTTGAGGGTTGTATGTGTGTATAAGGTGGACGGCAGCCAAGGATGAAGTGGGAGAGGGTTCCGATCGGACTTGTGGTGTGGGGAAAGAAAATAAGTTAGGGTTAAGGTTAAGGATATATTTATAAACACACAAGTTACACTCAAGTCCCTCCACTTCTAAGTATTACTTTTCTAGCCTAACTAACTTGTTTTCGTCTTGAGTTAACGTTTATAACCATGTTATCACATAACACATAAGTCTAACACATAATTATCACATAATTACTGTTTTGACGTTTTTCGTTTATTTATCAATCGTTTGCGTCAACTCGTTTGCGTTTCGGTGCAAATCCCGAAAGACTACACATGTAGTAAGTGTTAAGCGTCATTTAAACCCTAGTTTAAATGTAATGAAGTGTGCGTTATAGATTCAATGATATTTAAGTTTGAATTGACGGAGTTGAGTTAACGGAGTTAACCTGAAATTGACGATTGTCACACAACCGGTGGCAGTGGTGAGTGTAACACCCCGGCTAAAGCGGAATACGCCCGGGTGTGACGTACAGATTGTTCAAAGCACATATGAAACAATTAAGCGATAATAATATAAATAATTCATTCAAATGCCAAGTACACAAGTTGATCAAATAAACAAATACAAAGGAAAGAAATAAAACAAACGTCTTCTTTGTTTATAACATAATTTCTAGTATCTTTGTCAATTTATCCTCTAATGAAGGTACCTGTAGCATATATATATAAAATAAAGTCAACTAATTGAATAGTTGGTGAGTCCTCATGACGTGTGTGAATATATATATAAAAATTTAAGTAAAATTTCCACACAAATCGGGTTTTAAAATAGGTTTTCACCTACAACTAAACCACACACGAAAGGCAAGTGTACCTATCGTTTGTAATAAAGTGTCAGTAAGAACCGAGTATCAATCCATGGACACGGCAACTTTCTAGTACTAAATCTTTTTAAATGACTAACCGAACAAATAAATCTTGATTTGGATATTTAACTAATTAAACTAGCATACAATGAAAACAAAGCAAGTAAAAATTCAAGAAAAACAATCAATCCAACAAACTACCTAGACAAGAATCCACTCTACTAACATGACAAAATAGCAATGATATAGCAAGACATCATGAATCTAAACATAAATACTAGATTTCAATAAAGCAACCTATACTAGCAAATAATCATCATGATGGGTCTTCAATCAAGAGATAAACATAGAGTAACTTGTTTGTCAAAACAACAAAGTCTCATAATCAAAGGAAAGCTAGCATGAACAACATTCTAACCACCTAAGATTACACTAAAGTAGCCAAATTCATGAAATTAATATAAACTTATGAACTTTAACTAGCAAGTCATCACCAAGTCAAGAATCATAACAACACTCATCAATTTTCCAATATTAAGTGTATGGTTTCATACTCATTAATAATTATATAAACCAAGTTAATTTTTACTTGTCATTCCTAACTTAGTAATGTAAACAAAGATTTCATGAACATTCAAAGTTTACAAACAAACATCTAGAACATAGTTTTCCAACATGAATGCCTAAACATTTGCAAAACTAACAAGGTTATGTAACATAACAAGCATGAACACCATCAATATTAACTTGTAAATTCAACCATATTCTTGAAAGAAAACCATTTTACCAACATCATGCATAGATAATATATCACATTAATAAGAGTTTCAACATTGTCTAGATAGCAAAAGTAATTAGCCCATAAGGCTTAATACAACTACAATCAAACAAGAAATAAGCTTACAAAACAAGTTCAAGAACAAAGGAATGCAAACTAAGATCAAGCAAGGATTGAAGGATGGAATGATGGATCTTGTGTTGGTGGAAGCCTCCAAGAATCCCCAAAAATTGCTGCACTTGGTTGGGAGAGAATCCCCAAGACTCCACACACCAAAATGAAGTGAAAACAAGTGTTTATAAGCTTCTGGTCAAAGTGCATGGTCATGTACAAAAAGTGCATGGTCGTGCACTATTTTGGGTAAGTCAAACTTTCATTTTCGGCGGCTCAGAGTTGCAGGTTCCAAAAAAGTGCACGTTCATGCACTAAAAGTGCATGGTCGTGCATTACCGGCACTAGCTAGTGCACTTTCAAAGTTGATATGTCTTGTTCTCGGCATCGGATAGTGCACGGGGTCGTGCTCTCGGAAGTGCATGATGGTGCACAAAAGTGCATGATGGTGCAGTTTCACTTTTGGCACGACAGTAGATATGCACGGGTTCCAATAAAGGTGCATGGTCATGCACTTTCGTAGCATGGTCATGCACTTTGGCACGTTATCAGATGTGCACGGGTTCCTATAAAGGTGGACGGTGGTGCACCAAAAGCGCATGATGGTGCAGCTTGCTCAGCATGGTCATACACTTCCTTAGCATGGTCATGCACCTGCAGCATGGTCATGCACTTTCTTAGCATGGTCATGCACTTTGGACAGATTCTTGATTTTTGTTCGAAAAACACAATCTTTTCATAGTTTCTTTGTCGGGCAGGCGCCCGGATCTGCAAATTCATAAATAACTCAATTAAGTACTAAATACAACGAAATTGCATGGAGTTTTACCAAAATAAAAGGATAATTTGATGCTAAAATGTGTACACTTTAAGTTACATCACCTCACAAGTTTGATACAAGTACATAAAAATCATACAATTCCATGAAACTTAGTGTGATAATAGCGCAAGTAATGTCTTTTCCATTTGGTAACAACCAAATGTACTGGGATTAGGGGTCCCTATTCCACTCATAACATCGAGGTCCTGAGTGCATAAGGGGGGGGGGGGTATATGATCATACTTAATGAGAAAACCATGAGCATGTAATCTTTTAGCAAGTAAGCAAATAAACACACAAGTCCATGTAAAGAATTGTAGTTTGTAAATAATGAATAAACGCAATTGTAATGTTAATAGGATATATATGCTACCCCTAAAATAGTTAAAAAGGTAAAAGGGGGGTGTGAGAAACTCACCTTTGAGATTGGATGACAAATTGAAAATATACGGTAAGCGCGTTATATGAAACCGAACGATCGAATCTCACGAGCTAAAATAATAAGAACACGAGAATTACTAACTAATTTAATGGAATAAAATGTCAGTTTTAAGTTCATACGTTTATATATATATATATATATATATATATATATGTATATACACATTTTAAAGTATTTTAATATTACAATATTAATATTAAATAATGTTTACGGGATTCGTCGTTACCGGTATGCTTTATTTAGTATAACCGTTTGTCGGTTTAGAATTTATAAAGTTACAATGTTATTATATTTATTTATTATATACTTATTTTTACGAGTTTAAACGAGCGGTTCGGGTTTGTAAAAGTTTGATTCTTGAACGAAAATGCTAAGTAATATAAAACAACTTTTATTTAACTATAAAAATGATTTTATTTATTTTATAATAATTTATAAATATATATAATTTAATATAACCAATAAAAATGGTTTTTAAAAAAAATATAAAATGGATATGCAGTGACCCGGGTTCGATCCCGGGTCTCCATGATCATATCAAACACACACAACCACTAGACCAGACTCTGCTTTGTGTTATATATCATAAACAAAAATATATATATAATAACTACAAGTTCATCATCTTCTTCAACAAACCCTAAATTCAATTATCCTAATCCGTTCCATGTTTGATTGATTTATGTTAGGGGTTTTGTTAGACGCTTCAAAACACCGAAAATGCATATAACAATTACCTCTAAATGTTACAAATTGACGGAGAACCGTAGTTTGGCCAGAGTGAATTTGAACGAACGATTTGATGATATTAGGGTGTTTGCTTATATAAATTTATGTTTGCAGCACGTTTAGATGAATGTGAGGGTACTATCTATAGTTTCAACTGAAGCGTTTGAATGTTAATTCGAGTTATTGATATTTTAATATAATCCGACGGTTCCGGGTTGAAATCCGATCGTTAGAGGTGTTATTGCGCGCAATAGGACTTGATTAGGCATTAAAGTTATGGTGTAACGAGTTTAAGTCATTAAAAGTTGATTAAAACGATTTTTTTGAAGCATTTTTAAGGTCTCCGGAAAGTTCAGCGGCGGTGGCTAGAAAAACATGACGAAAGGAGATGGGGGAAAGGGTTGGGATTTCCTTTTATATATTATATTATAATATATTATAATTTAAATTATATTTACATTTTAAAGCTTTGGACTTTATATAAACTGATTTTAAACTTTATTTACACAATTAACCTTGAACTTTCAAATGATATATATTCTTGATATAATTTTGTATCTTTAGATTATTTGTATATTATACCCACATAGTTTGGAGATTGATTATTTTTTATCTTTAAATCCCAAAGTTTCGTTATATGAACAAAAAAATGAGAAAATGAACTAATAATAGCTATAAAATCATCGTAATTAATATTAAATGATAAACAACAAATAATTATACATTGAAACGACAAAACAGGTCAGTGTAACGAATAAAAATACAAATATATATATAAGAATACGAATAAAAATCGACAAATGCCACAGTGAGGGTGGTGGGTTTGAGCCACTTGAGTTCGTCATTGTTTCTGAAATTTAAAACTAAGCAAGTTAAATTGAGAAATTTAAAAGTTCAAATAAAATTGTAAATTACCAACATTTGTAATCAAATTTCTATTTTATCAAAGTACTTCTTTGAATTAAACAAAAAAAGAAAGTATGTATTTTAAAAACACGAACTTCGTGAATCAAACTAGTTTGAAACACAACGGAACGATTCTGGATTCCAACGAACGGTGTTTTAAAATCTGTTTTAAGCTTGTAGGAAATGTGTTTGCAGAATAATAATAATACACAAATTTTATTAATATGAACCACAATACAAAATAAATAAAGCGGTAAATTACAATACTTTGAAATGAAAATTACAACTAATTAAATAAGTACAAGGAAACAAAATAAATAAAACAAGTAAAATGGGGCTGAGGATTCGTGTTCAACACGGGTCCCTTAAAACACATTGCGGGTCTCCTAAGAGAATCCGTCTGTTTCCCAGGATACAACAGCCGAAGCAGTTATTACTGTCGGAGAAGACCGAGCACCCGAATTGGGACTCAAAACTTCAAAGAAAGGAGTAGAAATAGAAACGTGACAACCTTCACGGGTGTTTGTCTTTTTATGTAAGTTGGCAATCTTGTCAAGGTGAAAGTAAATATATCTTTGCAAGACTCATCTTGCTCATATATATATATAGTGAAAGAAGACTCTTGAGTTGGACAAAAATTGATGATCATAACAAGTGACATTAAACGTCTTTAATGTCTTTTATTATTTTAATCAATTCAATCAAGTCCCAACCTTTCGTATGACGCATGCTAGCGTGTGACACATACATGGACCAGCAGAACGCGCATCCCAACATCGCAAGCAGTCGGCTCCACCAATGTGGGACAAGTTCCCACTTCTTTCACTTTATTTGTTAAAGTTGACATCTTTAACATTTCAAACACCCAACTTCGGACATCGATATCTCATTCATCTTATGTCTATTTTTTACACGGGTTGGTTCGTTGCGAAGATCGAGCACCCGAATTGGAACTCGAAACTTCAAAGAAAGGAGTAGAAACAGAAACGTGACAACCTTCACTGGTGTTTGTGTTTTGATGTAAGTTGGCGATCTTTTCAAGGTGAAAAAGTAAATATATCATTGCAAGACTCATCTTGCTCATATATATAGTAAAAGAAGGCTTTTGAGTTAGACAAAATTGATGATCATAACAAATGTCATTAAACGTCTTTAATGTCTTTTATTATTTTAATTAATTCAATCAACTCCCAACCTTTCATATGATGCATGCTAGCGTGTGACTCATACATGGACCGGCGGAATGCACATCCCAACATCGCAAGCCGATGGCTCCACCAATGTGGGACAAGTTCCCACTTCTTTCACTTTATTTGTTAATGTTGACAGCTTTAACATTTAAAACACCCAGGACATCTATATCTCATTCATTTTATGTCCGTTTTGTACACGGTTTGGTTCGTTGCGAAGACCAAGCACCCGAATTGGAACTTGAAACTTCAAAGAAAGGAGTAGAAACGAAAACGTGAAAACCTTCAAGGGTGTTTGTGTTTTGATGTAAGTTGGCGATCTTTCCAAGGTGAAAAAGTAAATATATCATTGCAAGACTCATCTTGCTCACATATATAGTAAAAGAAGGCTCTTGAGTTAGACAAAATTGATGATCATAACAAATGACAATAAACGTCTTTAATGTCTTTTATTATTTTAATCAATTCAATCAACTCCCAACCTTTCATATGATGCATGCTAGCGTGTGACTCATACATGGACCGGCGGAATGTGCATCCCAACATCGCAAGCTGATGGCTCCACCAATGTGGGACAAGTTCCCACTTCTTTCACTTTATTTGTTAATGTTGACAGCTTTAACATTTAAAACACCCAGGACATCTATATCTCATTCATTTTATGTCCGTTTTGTACACGGTTTGGTTCGTTGCGAAGACCGAGCACCCGAATTGGAACTTGAAACTTCAAAGAAAGGAGTAGAAACGAAAACGTGAAAACCTTCAAGGGTGTTTGTGTTTTGATGTAAGTTGGCGATCTTGTTAAGGTGAAAAATGTAAATATATCTTTGCAAGACTCATTTTGCTTATATATATATACAGTGAAAGAAGACTCTTGAGTTGGACAAAAATTGATGATCATAACAAGTGACATTTGTTGGGCCTAGTTTGCGTGGTTTGAACTTAGTGTACGGGTCTATCATGTAAGCCGAGATCTCTTTTGAGATCTCGGTGGGCTTTTGGTTCATATGGGCTTGGGTGTTTGGTTCCCTATATATAGAGCATGTATTGTATAGGGTTAAGGTGGTTCATTCATTCACTTGTATCGTGTTTTGGCCGTCTACGTGTTTACGAGATGTGGTTGTAATACTGCTTATGCACCCGACGTATAATAAACATACGTGTGTTTTGAAGCAATCCCGTGTTACATTCTTTTGTTTACTTGTATTCTTGAGTCACCAAGTATTGGATTTCCGCACCAATACTTGTTCATTGATATCATAATTGTAGTGATCCAGATTCGGGACTTACAATTGGTATCAGAGCCTTAGACCTTATTCAGGCTCGTTATTGTGATATCAAAGATTCAAGAAGAGTGTTCTTGGTGGTTTGATTGTTTTTCCGGCGAAACTGTAACCGGAAAAGAAGAAGAAGATAATTTTTGGGAAAGATTTGATTTTGATTTGGAAACAAATCAAAATCCCTTTTTCTTGGAAGTTTGTTACAAGTTTGTTGAAAATTTGTGTTTTCGGCTACTGTTGGTTTTCCGCCACTGTTGGTTCTCGGATATTGTTGGTTCTTGGCTAATGTTGGTTCTTGGTTACCATTTGTTCTCGGCCAAGAACAGTTCTCGACCACTAGTAGTTATCGGCCAAGGTAGTTATCGGTCAAAGTTTGGTCAACGTTTGGGTTCTCGGTCAAAGCTTGGTCAAACGTTTGAGTTCTCAGTCAAAGTTTGGTCAATTTGGTAGTTCTCGGTCAAACTCAATCATACATTGAGTTTTCGGTCAGACTCGGTCAATCAGTGTGAATCTGTTCAAAGACTAGTTAGTTGTTTG
Source organism: Bidens hawaiensis (assembly GCF_021521415.1). NCBI lineage: Eukaryota > Viridiplantae > Streptophyta > Magnoliopsida > Asterales > Asteraceae > Bidens > Bidens hawaiensis. The sequence continues at coordinate 78,870 of NW_027506292.1, forward strand.
GGCCTGTTTAAGTTTGGACTTAAGTAATATTTGGACCTAAAATCAATCATTAACCCAATTAAAATGACCCAGTTAACAAATGGTAGTAATTCAACCAACTCATCACTTCATCAAGAACTTGATTCCATCATGGGGACTGCCACTCGTATACCCCGTCTCTTATCTCATGAGGGTTTCAGTGAATGGAAATTTTGTTTTGAACACTACGCCAAGATGAAAGATTCCAAAATTGGAAAAGTATTGTTAGGGGACCTCAAACAATCACCTATCAAAGGGCTAACTCTAATGAAGTCATTGTGAAACCAGTTGCACAGTATGACGATGATGATTTTGCTAAAGTTGAGGAAGATGAGAGAGCTCTCTCCACTCTAACCATGGCACTCTCACCTGAGATTGCTCTTCAATTTAGAGAACTTCAGTCTGCTAAAGAGTTGTGGGAGGCACTGATAGAAGTATATGAAGGGAATGAAGATCTGAAGAGAAGTCGCCAAGATTTGCTGCGACAAAAGTTCAATATGTTCAATCATGTTTTGGGAGAAACGTTGGAATCCCAACTTCAAAGATTTATCTCTCTTGTGACTGAAATGAGATCAGCAGGGATTTACCTACAAACCTCATAGATAAACTACAAGCTAGTGAACTCATTGCCGAAAAGTTGGGACATGAATGTTGCGGCTATCAAAAAGACTAAGGACCTCAACAGAATGGGTATGAGTGAAATGATAGCCACTATTAAAGCATGTGATATGGATGATTATAAACATGCAATAATTCATGCAAGCTCTTACAGTGCGGCTGGATAAAATCCAGCCACCAATAGTGCTCTTATTTCTCAAGACAGTTTCTCACTGTTCAAGGCTACTCAACAACCACCTTAGGGTAACTTCCAGATATTCTCATCCACTCAAGGTCAATCATTATCATCATCCACACCACCCCAACCAGCTCCAGTTTTCTTCACCAAGTCTGGACAATCTTCAAATGATACTGGAAAAACTGCTCACAATTCTAGTCAGAACTTCAGCCAGATTCCTACCGTATCAAAAGAGACTCAAGAGAACAACGCTCTAATGGCGGGATTCATGAATTGCTATAATTCATTTTTGGCTGGAGACTTGGTTCAACCTGTGGTTGCTGCTGAATTAGATCAGATCCATCCTGATGATGTTGAAGAAATGGTCATCTCGTGGCAAATCGCCATGGCAGTTTTTCGTGCGAAGAAGTTCACTAAGAGGAAGGGTGGAAATAATTAGAACATGCTGAACAATCAAAAGGTGGGTTTTAAAAAAGGCACTCTTAGGTGCTACAACTGTCACGAGCCGGGTTATTTTGCTCATGAATGTACTAAAGCCAACGAAGGATGGAAATACAAAAAGGGCATTGGTTCCAGTTGGGAATGCCAGAGGTGAGGCTGGAGGTAATTAAGGTAATGGTGAAAGAAGTATGGTTGCTCAACGGTTCTTTTGGGAAGGTCAGATGGCTGCGCTCAACATTGGAAATCAGACTGCAAACTTTGCCAATGTTGAAGACACTGGAGAAGAAAACGCTACTGAGGAGAAGATCAAGGAGCTTCAGTTTAAGTATATGAAGTTCACCTCTCCAAATTCATCTGAGGTAAGTTTCCAACCATGTTCTTTAAATTGTGTTGAAAAAATAGAACTGTATAAGCTTCATAACGATAACATGACTAGAGATATGGAGAGAATAAATTTAGAAAATTTTAAACTTAAGAAAAATGAAAAGGGCTTTCTAGACAAAATAGAAGCATAGAAGAAAGATATTTCTAAGCTCAAATCTGATTTTAGTATAAAGAGTTGTCATTACCTAGATGCAAATCAAGAAATTGCTGAGTTAACTGCTAAACTGGAAGCCTCTAAGTTAGAGATCTTGAATCTAACTAGTAAGTTTGAAAATGCTGAACTTGATTTAAAATATTTGATGGTTCCAGTAAAGTAGTTAACTCAATGATTGAAAACCAATTGTGGTGGAAGAAAAATTAAGGTGAGGGAATAGGATACAGTCAAGTTCCACCACCTTACAACCAGAATTATGTCCCTACTCCTGTTACCAAAAAACAGGAAGAAAAGATAAAGGACATGAAGTATGGTAAACAAGATAAAGGTGACGAAACCAGTTCTATGAACACTAGTCCGTCCACTTCAAATATGAACGATTCTATTGTATCTACTTCATGTGCAGAAAAAGTAATTGTGAATGAGTGGACTGATGAGGATGATGACCCCTGTTTTGAATTTAATAATGATATTGTTTCTGATGTTTCTTTAAACCTTCCTGTTTTGAATTATGTTATTCCGACTGTTTGTGAGGGCCTTGCTTTAAAAAGCAAGGATTTTTGTGTGGTTGATTCGGTTGAAACTTTGAATTCTAATAATGTGGTTTCTAATAAAATTAAAAAATCAAAAACATCCAACAAATTCGTTGCACCTAAATTTGTCAAAGATGGATGCTCTAATGACAAACAAGGTGATAAATTCAAAGATGAGAACATGAATTCTCGCAGATTCAAGCAGACTGGTCCACACAACCAGTCCAGACAAGGAGTTGCCCAAAATGATTTTTTCATAAAACGTCAAACTTGCTTTAATTGTGGCACTCCTGGTCATATTGCCAGAAATTGTCCACATCGTCCATATGTTCCTTATTATGGATTTTATCAAAGGAATATGCCCTACATGCCTTATAACGCGTTCAAGCAAGGATTCAGGCATTATCAGGCTAGTTCCTTTGACGATGATTGAAATCGAAACAAATCTGGCAGGTTTAGTCCTCATTAGACAAAACCTAACATGTCTAAAAGGAAGGTCATAAAAGGTGTTTCGAGTTCAAATTCAAACATGAGCACTACTTCTAGACCAAAACAAGAGAAAAAGGCTGATTCATCTCCCTCCCATCCAAAACACCGGATGTTACGACACCCATTTGTACCTATAATTCCAAGTCACACAGACATATATGGTTGCCTAAATCTCCGGCGAAAGTTCTACAAAACCTATGTTTGATGATCAAAAGGACATGTCATGGCAATCTGTCACAACTGTAGATGAATCAGGGTCACCCAGTGTAAGTATGGACTAGGTACCAAAAACTAACTAATCCCGCGTTTCGTGCAGGGACAACTATGGAGGAATATCATCATACCTTGGTATGTTGATAGTGGCTGTTCTAGGCACATGGCAGGGGACATTACCCAACTACACGACATTCAAACTTTTAATAGTGGGTATGTGTCCTTTGCGGGAGGAGAAAAGGGAAAGATCACTCAGAAGGGTACTGTAGGTAACGGTGTTCTAAAATTTGAAAATGTCAATTTTGTTCCAGAATTGAAGCATAGTTTATTGAGCGTGTCACAAATCTATGACGAAGATTTTTCAACTCATTTTACTAAGAAAGAGTTTCTGATTTTGAAACCTGGTATAATTATACCAGAAGACTGGATTCTTGTTCGATCACAACAAAAAGATAATGCTTATGTGATCGACATGAACAAAAATGTTTCTGACAAAATAACCTGTTTGTTTTCAAAAGTGTCAGAACATAATGCAATGCTTTGGTATCGTCGGCTTGGTCTTGCTAATACTAAAAATCTGAATCGTCTTGCTAAAAATAATTTGGTACGTGGTTTACCAATCAAGGATTTTGTGACTATTGAAAAATGTGTAGCTTGTGTTTTGGGTAAACATCATCGAAAATCTCACAAGCCAAAGTTGATTAATACTATATCATCAGTTTTTCAATTACTCCATATAGACCTTTTTGGACCAGTTCATGTTTTGAGTCTTTCTCGCAACTCTTATTGTCTTGTTATTACTGATGATTACTCACGTTTTACATGGGCATTTTTCTTGTCAAATAAGAGTGAAACAACAGATTTAATCAAGAAATTCATGATACCCATGGAGAACCAACTGAACTTGAAGCTGAAAGGAATTCATTGTGACAATGGAACGGAATTCAAGAATGCATCATTGAATCATTTCTGTTCAGAAAAGGGGGTGCTTTATCAGTATAGTGCCGTTCGGACACCACAACAAAAGAAGAAACAGAACTCTTATCGATGCAGCAAGGACTATGTTGTGTGATTCTAAACTGCCTTTGTTCTTCTGGGCAGAGGCCATCAATACAGCATGTTATGTTCAGAATCGGGTGATAATTAACAAGTCCAAAATGAAAACTCCATATGAGATTGTTTATGGTCACAAACCCACTGTCGCACACTTCAGAGTTTGGCTGTCCATGCACATGTTGAATCTTGAGTCTACTCCATAGTTTGGGGCCGTAGTTGATGAGTGCTATTTTGTTGGTTACACGGGTAATACAGCCTACAGGGTAAATAACAAATCAACCAAACAGATTCTAGAGTCCTATGAAGTTCGTTGGTTAGAAGAAAATGAGACTGGTGCTCGTGTTGGTCCTGATTGGTTATTTGACTACAACGAACTATTCAAACCATTCAACGTGTTTCCAGTCATCAACACAGAACCTTTAGGTGGTCCCACAGTGGAAGCCGCAAAAGATAAATCAAAGGCATTGTCTCCCATTTCTCAATTATTGGATGATGACGTCGCTGAGTTAAGTAATGATTCACCTGCAACTGACACTCAGCCCAAGGAATCTTCAGAAACCGATTGTTCGCCAAACACGTTTGAAGATGCTGCTACTATTGAGGGGGAGGGTTCCACCCGTCAGATCTTCAGGAGCACACTGTTTCCCGATGCCATTCCAAATGAATATCTTGCCGGTACTTCGTACTCTCACAGTACGGCGACATATGGCTGGAAGAATCCCCTTGCTGATTTTAGTGAGAACATGTCAAATCTTCAACCTAACAATGATGTCTCTAATCATTTAATTCCATCGAGAATCCAGAAGAATCATCTGACTGAAAATGTCATAGGTCCCATTGAAGAGGGTGTGTCTACAAGAAGTTAGACAGGACACATAAACAGTTGTATGTTCTCCTACTTCATTTCTCAAATTGAGCCAAAAACTGTTGAAATGGCTCTTCAGGAACCTAGTTGGGTTGATGCTATGCATGAAGAATTAAATCAGTTTGATAAGTTGAAGGTTTGGAGATTGGTTAAGTTGCCGGAAGGAAAGAAAGCTCTTGGTACAAGATGGCTCTTCAGAAACAAGCAAGATGACACCGGGGTTATTGGTCGAAATAAGGCACGATTGGTAGTTCATTATTTTCATCAGGTTGAGCGGGTAGATTACACTGAAGTCTATGCCCCAGTGGCTAGACTTGAGGCCATTAGAATCTTTCTGGCCTATGCATCATACATGGGGTTTACAGTGTATCATATGGATGTTAAGACAGCGATTCTGTATGGTGAAGTCAAGGAGGAGATTTATGTTGATCAGCCACCGGGTTTTGTTGATTATAAAAAACCGAATCACGTCTACAAGCTAGACAAGGCATTGTACGGGTTACATCAGGCTCCTTGAGCGTGGTATGCTACATTGACTGCACATCTTCTTGATCATGGCTACAAGCATGGAACCATCGATCAAACCTTGTTCCATAAAACTGTCGGAAAAGATTTGATTCTCGTCCAGATCTATGTCGATGATATCATTTTTGGATTCACCAGCGCTGAGTTTTGCACAAAATTTGAAGGTGTAATGAAGAAGAGATTTGAAATGAGTTCGTTGGCTGAAATGACAACGTTTCTAGGGCTACATGTTCGCCAAGCTCGACAGGAATTTTACTGCATCAAGGGAAGTACGTTGAAGATATGCTGGCAAAGTTTGAACTTCAAGATTCCAAAAGTGCCAACACTCCCATGACAGAAAGGCCACTATTGTCATCTGATCCTGAAGGGAGTCCCGTAGATCAAACGTACTATCGATCGATGATCGGGTCTCTGATGTATCTCACAGCCAGTCGTCCTAACATCATGTTTGCAGTCTGCCAATGTGCTCGTTTCCAGGCTAATCCTAAACTTTCCCATTTAATTGCTGTTAAAAAGTATTTTTAGATATCTGAAGGGACAACCAAAGTTAGGTCTTTGGTATCCCAAACAATCAGAATTTGATCTTTACGCTTTTGCTGATAGCAATTATGGTGGAGATGACGTAGACAGGAAATCCACGTCAGCTGGTTGCCAGTTCTTAGGAGACAATCAAATTTCATGGCAGTGTAAGAAACAACAGACAGTGTCTACCTCAACCGCCGAAGAAGAGTATGTTGCCGCATCTGCTTGCTGCTCTCAGGTTATCTGGATGCAAAACCAATATTACGGTTTGGAATTTCTTGACGCTCCTATTTTCTGCGATAATGATGCGGCCATTGCAATTGTGAAAAACCAGTTCAACACTTTTAAACCAAGCACATCGATATTAAAATTCATTTTATTCTTGACTGTTTCGATCGAAAATTGATTCATCTTGAACAAGTCCACACTGACAACAATGTGGCGGACTTATTTACAAAACCGGTCGGAATAGCAAAATTTAATGTGCTTGTGGGTTTTCTTAAAATGCTTCGTTTCAAGGATCGAGTCTTTTTGAGTATAAATTTGTACATATTTGTTTATCTTTGCACAAATTTAGGCGGAGAAAAATAAAAAAGACAAAAATAGTGTGTGTGCGTATTATTTAAGAAAAATCAAAATGTCAAAAATAGTGTGTGTGCGTTGTCTTAATTTAAAAAAAACAAAACAAAAAAAAAACAAAACAAAAAATTGCTCTTCAAGATTTATTCTCGCTTAAAATTATGTCAGTTGCTCAAGTTTGAAGGACATATACTTGTATATGGTTGGTTCGGTGTTCTACTTGTAGTTTCACAGGATAGCCATTTACCTAACGACTAAAAGCACCCGGGGCGATTATGATGTGTTTTGTGTTTACCTGAAAGCATAAAGTGACCGGGGTGACTGAATTCTTAACACCGGTGTTTTATTTAACTCCCCGGGAAGTGATATTACTATTCAGTTAACAGCTTTTTAGAAGCTTCAAAATATTTTCAAATGAAAATTGATCCAACCTTTGGAAGGTGATAGATAAATTGTTTTTGTGTGCCTAACGGGTGAAGTTATTAAGCTTAAAAGGCTCTCGAACAGTCATTGATTTGTATGGTAGCTTTCCATGATGCGTAAAAGTTGAGGTGATATAAACTAAATATGCTAAACTTAATATGGAGAGTCATTTTTAAGAAATGTGAATGTCTCCAGATACATCTCTTCGAATGATAGGCAGAAAAGCAATTACCCAGTCATACACGAGCCCGTTAGTGTCTTGATCACCAAAAATATTGTATTACATTATTCGTTTAAAAAAATATGTGAAGAGTTCTTTTTATCCTATCAATTTATTCTATCAAAAATCTATGTTTTTGAAAGCTTAGAGGGTCAAACTAGAACTACATAGATGGGGGCTAAAAGTAAGTCCTGTCATGTCTCGAATGAAAGGCCTGTAAGTCCAACGTTCAACCTTAAAGCTTAAAACTATGTTTACTATCTATAAAATCTTTTGATCAAGCACCAGGGGGTTGGAGTCAAATTGGGGTGATCTGAAGAAAGCCAAATACGCTTTGAGAAGAGATAGGAGGCATCACAGATCCATGAGTGATGTCCATCTAAGCTTTATGCCGAACTGAACCCTAATCATATCACCAACACAATGAAAATCATGCTAAGTATATTGTACCTACTATCAACCGTCTCTTTATGTCATAATAACGCTGAACATGAATCCTAGTGACAACCTCTTAAACGATATGATTCCATGTTCAGATCTTTTCATAAAAAAAGGTGGCGTGTTTATTAAAACTAAAATTTGATCCCGACTTTATAAAATTCAAGGGAGTTCCTGTGTATGTTAATATTGATGTTTTTTTGTTTGTTTTTGTTCTTTGTCCAATTTTTATTTTTATTTATTCCATTTTATCTTTATCTCAAATGTACTCTCCTCGGAACATTTGAATTAACTAAGTTTGCTTTTAATATGGGCTTTTAGAAGGGTGTTGGGCTGCAAATTTTTTGGTCTTCTTAAATCTGGGCTGACTAAATGTTTTTGAGCCCAGTTTGGGATCTCGGCCAATGTTGGGTGGGGTATAAATAAAACCCCAAAACTCCTTATCTTCTACTTTTTTACTCTCACCTTTACCTCTCCTTCATCTCTTTCAACTCTCTCCGGCCACCGAAAAGCTACTTGCTTAAAACTAATACCTTTAAGTTGTGATCTTTGTCGTGTTTACTTCACAGGTAATTGAGCATATGAATCAAGCTAATCTTTCTCTGTTTGAATCTTGGGTTCTAGAGGGAAGTGACATATGAATGACAAGATTTTATGGACTAATGGAGTCGTGGATAATTAGTATAAATGATTAAGGACCTTGATTGATTGTTTAGAGTTCCCATTGTTGGAAATTATTGATTTTGTTGTAGGTCTTATGGAGTTTTAATGGAGATCTCGGTGGGTTGAAGATGACTGCACAAATTCCAAGGAGGAACCCAAGGGGTTCTCTGTCCACAGCTGTCAAGGGGTTCTCGTTTGACTTTCGTAGACCGAGAACACCTTGCCTTGACAGAGAACTCACGTTCTCGGTTAAATGTTGCCCGAGAACTCCCATTTTCGGTTAAATGTTGATCAAGAACTCAGTTCTCGGTTGACTTTCTTTGACCTAAAACTCGGATGTGAAGCTTTTAATAATATGGCCGTGATCTGTCATTACGTGCGACTATCTACACTATAGAAAGAAAAAAGTAAAGAAAGATCAAATTCACTAGTAAATACTAGAAAAAAGGGCTTCTACATAAGCATCGTCTAAAATAACGATTTGTATTAGCTGCTGTGTATTATCGACAATTTCTACATAGGGCGGTAAGATGATATCTTGAGCAGTTACATATCCAGGGCCCCTGACACAAATAGACGCCTCACAAGTTCCATAGAGATTACTTCTCAATACCCATTTCTTTCAAATTCAAGAAAATTTCATGTACTGATTCTTGAATACCCATTATGGTAGAATATTCGTGTGAGATTTTCTCAGATTTTGCGCGTGTGATACATGTTCCTTCGATTTCTCCAAGCTAATAGCTAATGTTTAATACTATTTCGTCCAAGAAATGGATTCAAAATTAAAGTAAGGAGTGGCAAATATGAAAATAAGAGCTTCTGTTCGTAAAATTTGTGAAAAATGTCGACTAATCCGTCGTCGGGGACGAATTATAGTAATTTGTTCCAACCCAAGACATAAACAAAGACAAAGATAATAAGACTCGTTAAAGACCCAATATACAAATAAGAAGGGGGATCTTTTGTTACATGAAATGGATATATCCATATATCTCTGACTCAAATTTATGAGATGATAAAATATGGCAAAAGCTATACAGAAAAAGAGTTCACATGGACGTACTAGTTCACGTAAGAGTATACGTAAAATACCAAAGGGGGTTATTCATATTCAAGCAAGTTTCAATAATACCATTGTGACTGTTATAGATGTACGAGGGCGAGTGGTTTCTTGGTCCTCTGCTGGTACTTGTGGCTTCAAAGGTACAAGAAGAGGGACCGAGAACACACCTCGTTGACCGAGATCTCTCCAGCTGGGCCTAAAGCTCTCTGTTGGGCCTGACTGATACTGTCACTTTGTTTTTGGGCTATATTTTATGCTTCTGGACCAATTTTTAAATTCTACAGCCCAAATCAACCAATAATTTTGCTTTTACTAACTTGATTCGTTTGGTGCTGTAATGGCTGATCGGACTCCATTAAAGTTTGTTGATACGCACAATATTGTTGGACACCTATATGATCCACCACTGGCTCACAAATAATTCAAGTCTATGATTGTCGCCTTCAACACTTGCATGATTTCATGCACTACGAGAAAATCCTGTTATATACAAGACGATGATCACTGATTTATGGAAGAATGCAAAAATCAATCAACAAGGACCAGGTGGAGATGTGTCAATAGACTCAAAAGTACGAGAGAAGCCAGTGACAGTCACGGAATCTATTATCAGAGAAGTGCTGCGGTTTGGTGATCAACCAGATTACCCAACCGAATATTCTCATGCAGCTGTCTCTGAGATTCTCACCAGGATGGGCTACGAGGGTACCTGTCCTCCGGCAATCAAGAAACTGTTTCACCCATACTGGAGATTCTTAATACACACGTTCTTTACTTGTGTGTCCGGGAGAAAGGGAGGATCATACGAGATTAGCCATAATAAAATGTCTGCCGTGTTATAACTATTCCAAGTTCGTCTTCAATGAAATGATGAGCAATCTGAATGGGAAGAAGAAAGAGATGTTCCTTATGTATCCAAGATTTTTGCAGATGATCTTTGATTTTCATCACTCCGATCTCGTCAAAACCGTTGACACCTTGGATATGAAGTCAATGGGACCCAACACCTTTGGGTTAAAGAAAAAGTCCAGAAAAGGGTCCAAGGTTGTATATCGGGGCCTAAATGCTCTGGTGAAATTTGGATGATTTGCTGAGACAGAAGCTGAGCCACTCATAGCTCAGGTTGCTGATGAGCATGCGGCACTGGTTCAACCACGTGCTGCAGCTTTTGAAATCTCTTATGATGAAGAAGATGAGACAGAACACCGTCAGATAGATGCCTCTCCAAGTGGTGAGAAATTAAGTTCTCTTGAAGCTGCCAAAGCTTTATTACAGTCAACTGCGCTGAAACCTCCTCAGATAGTTACTGAAAACATTGAAAAAGACTTGAGTGAAGAATCAATCGCTGATCTCATCCCTCGTAAACGTAAAAGGATTGATCCGAGATCCAGCGAGTTGGACAGTGAAGCTGAAGCAACAACCACAACACCAACACAAACAACAACCACCAGCCTACAACAACAAACTAATCAACCTGAGTCACATGCTCCAGAAACACAAGCTGAACAAGATACATCTACTGCAGAGCCGTCATTTCAAGATCTTTTGTCTAGTGATTTTGCTAGTGATGTTGACTTCGAGACATATATTCCACACACCGATACTTCAGATATTCCTTCAGGTTCATCTGGCCCAGTTGTTCAGGGTCAGTCAAGTTCAGGTACATCAGACAAGATTGCCCAAATTCTTGCCATGCAAGAAACTTACTTTCAGATCAAGGGTAAGGGAGTTGTTCTTGAAGATACTCCTGTTGACATTCATGAGTTACAACGTCGAGTCTTTGAACTCGAACGAGATTCGGTAGTCAAGGATGTCCGCATTCAAGAACTGGAAGATGGTATGGGAGGTTTAATAGCAATGTATCTTGACCTCCAACAAAAGCTATTTCAAAAGTTTGGAGATGAGTTTAAAAGCAACGATGATGTGGCATCTCAAACACCCACAGTTGATCAAGGTAAAAGCTCTCCTATTCGCCCAGCCGACAACATTTATGAGTCTGAGACCTTGAAACAGTATATGGATGCACCACCAATCACCAAGGAGAAGTCAGATCAAGTTCAGAAAAAGCTGATGGTGATGAAAAACTCAAACCAGAATGTTAAATCATCATATCATCCAGACAGGTTTATCATGACCTTTAAGAAAAACTTCTCAGACAAGTATGGCGATCGTTCGGGAATCGTGTCATGGGGCTTTGATGCTGATAAAAGTATGTGGTGGGTTAAGAGGAAGTCTGGGAACACAGTGTATTACAAAAAGATGAAGGATTTCGGTTCCTGGACTAAGGTAGATTTGAGTGACTTGATAAATTCCCCCTTCACCAATCCGTCAAATGATAAACGTGGTAGAGACTTTTGGAACTTTCTTAGAAGTCAAGTTGATAGAGGCTTCCCAAATATGACAACAGCTGAGTCATTCTTAAAGAAAGCCAAGGGGGTGATAGATCCAAAGACAGGGAAAACGATGGTCAATGTCATGTGGCGTGCTACAACAAAAGCCACTCACATTCCTGTACATGATGCAATTCCAGACGGTACTTTGGACAATATGAGATTATGGATTTATGACAGTGCAACTGCTACCGCTGTTGTCAAAATTCAGAAGGGCAAAGGGCAATATAGATTTGTTGATCCAAGGGATTTGCTCAAATTTGGAGAGAAGGACATTCACAATCTTAGCACATTCCAGATTATTGCTAAACGATCTTTGAAACGGCCGCCAAAGAATATACGAGCATGGTTGCATCTATTATCAGGTGCAAGTTTTAGGCAGGTGCGTTAAAAGATGCAGACGTTGACTACATGGAGCATGACTAAAGACAAAGCTACAAACCAAGGGGGGATTGTTGGGCCTAGTTTGTGTGGTTTGTACTTCGTGTACGGGGTTATCATGTAAGCCGAGATCTCTTTAGAGATCTCGGTGGGCTTTTGGTTCATACGGGCTTGGGTGTTTGGTTCCCTATATATAGTGCATGTATTGTATAGGGTTAAGGTGGTTCATTCATTCACTTGTATTGTGTTTTGGCCGTCTACGTGTTTACGAGACGTGGTTGTAATAGTGCTTAAGCACCCGACGTATAATAAACATACGTGTATTTTGAAGCAATCCCGTGTTACATTCTTGTGTTTACTTGTGTTCTTGAGTCACCAAGTATTGGATTTCCGCACCAATACCTGTTCATTGATATCATAATTGTAGTGATCCAGATTCGGTACTTACAACATTAAATGTCTTTAATGTCTTTTATTTTTAATCAATTCAATCAACTCCCAACCTTTCATATGATGCATGCTAGCGTGTGACCCATACATGGACCAACGGAACGCACATACCAACATCGCAAGAAGTCGGCTCCACCAATGTGGGACAAGTTCCTACTTCTTTCACTTTATTTGTTAAAGTTGACAGCTTTAACATTTCAAACAACCAACTTCGGACATTGATATCTTATTCATCTTATGTCTGTTTTGTACAAGGTTTGGTTTGTTGCAAAGCTCTCAAAACATAGAACATAAATGAAACAGTTGATAAATATATTAACATCAGTTACATATATTTTAACTATGTCCAAAATGCGAAAAACACATATTTGTTCTTAATGAAAAAAACTCATTTTTTTTCTATTATTCCAAAATTTTCCAACAAGAAAACGTAATAGAAAAATGGCGCTGGAACGCCTAAATGGCGCTCTCCTAGACTTTGACATTGGCGGTTTCTCTAATAAGGACAAATATGTGTCGACTCCAAAGGGGCAAGGGAATGTCTTTAGTAGGTTAGGGTTTGCAATTCAGAAAGGGGTGGTGGCGCAGCTTGTTGCCCGCCTACCTGCTATGTTGGTGTAATATCTATGTTTCTATTTAATGAAAAATTTCATTTGATGAAATAAAAAAAAATAGAAAAATGTAATACAAAAATTTTAATAAACGTTTTTGAAAAGTAAAACAAAAACTTTCTACAAAATAATTACAAATAATTATAATAATTATGATAGTAATAATGATGTGACAAAAAAAAATAGTTAAAAAGTCTTTAACGTAATAATTTAAGAGTGATAGTGAGAGAAGATAAACTTGGAAGCATGAAATGTTCTGTACCATCTATTGAGAATACACATTAGCTTGAATAAAGTGAAAGAGAAGGTCAATCATCACTACACACGAAAACACCAACTAAGCATTTTGTGAACCAGTTTAATCAGGTCTTGATTGATGTTATGTTATACATTAGATCCAACTTAGCATTTTATTATGGAATTATTTTTTATTATGACACACCCAAAATTTCTGAGGGTTGTTGGAAATTAGTATTAAAAAATATTCGAAAATTTTTTTCTGACTCTAGTGCTTATCAAACATCAAAAACTTCCTTCGCCCATTATAATTTCTAGTTCTAGTGCTTATCAAACATCAAATACAATAATGGTCACTTGGTTTCATGAGAACTTGTTAGGAAAAGCTTACTATGTAAACACGAGTGCTAGTTAGAATACAGAGTTGAAGCAATGAGTGGAATTCAAATTCAACTATTGACCTTCATGAGAGGGCGGGCCTTGGAGCAATTAGCAAGGTTGCTGCTTCGTGACTTCCCTTAAGGTTACGGGGTTCAAGTCATGAAAAACAACCATCTACACAAGGTATAAATATAATAGATCATGAAGCTATTTGCCCCTCCCTGGATCCTACGCAAATGCGGAGCTTAGTCAAGCACTTGATACGTTCTATTGGACTTTACAGAAAAATTTTAGTTGGTGAAGTTTTCTCAAATGTCCACATTGACTTAGCTACTTAAGTATATTATAAATACATCAATTTTACTTGGGGTCGGATTAACGTCAGCGAATGCCTATAACTAACTAAAATGCTAAGGTTTTTTTTCTTTTCTTTACGTTTCTTTATGCGTATAGTACTAGAGAGTATACAATAATTATAGAATATGGATAATACGCAGTGACAAGACCAAGCGCAGTGTGTCACACCCCGCACCAAAAGCGGCGGAACATGCCGGAGCGCAACGTGATTGTTTAAATGCACACAACACTATTAAAGTGAATATTTAAAAAACTCATTCATTTCACTTAGCATCAAATACAACACACATTGTTCGTACAAGCACAACAAAATATAAGATAATAAATAGTTCATTTAACTAATAACATAAATGGTTCATACTAAACTAACGTCTTCAAATCTTCATTTAACTGATAATCAAACCTGTAAAATTGCATAAATATATTTTGGCAACATGAATGTTGGTGAGAAATTCAATGATTTTTGTATATATATAAACTCTTGTGAAACCGTAAATAATAACGGCAATTGCGGTATATAAATCAAAAATAAATGAGACTCATTTCTAATAGGTAAAACTACCAAATTAGAAGGAGGAGCGTATGATCATACTTATTGAGGATGAGGATGAGGTCAACCAACAAATTAGCAATTAGTCATATGAGGCATATAGCACACAGTCAAGCATTTATTCTAAGCAACACATAAACTAGATTTTGCGATTTGTGGATCCAAATCTTAAATCATTTTGTTTGAGTAAGTATGCAAGCTCCCCCGGTATAAAAGCGAAAACGGGGATGGAATTACTTACTTGGAAAAAGAGACGCTTGATGAATAAATACTTAGATTATAAACTTTAAGAAAGCGGGCCCAACGGTTCAACGTGTGTGTCTTAGATTAAAAGATTGAGTTAATATTTAGTCTTGAAGATGGAATATAAATGATATAATAGTTCTTGAAAACAAGGCTTGGGTTTTCGAGAGGTTAATTTACATTTTACAAAAATGCGGGTAAATATAGTAAAGATAACATAAAATTAGTTTTACATAAAACCAGGTCTTTGATGTTTGATTTTACTCAACCTTTGTTGAGTTTTACATAGGGGAGTTGGATTAGTGTTAGTGTGCATGATTCCGCTAATATAAGCATCAAGATCCATCTTCTAAGGATTTGTTCATTTGCTAATACACGTTTTGTGCGTCTCGGTCTTTGTTTAACGTATTTGGTCTTTGTAAAAAGTATAAGGGGTATTTTGGTAATTGTATAAAGGCACATTCGCTAATGTAAGACACATTCGTTGGAGTAGATACTAACGAATGTGTCCTCGCGTGTTTATTCGTGTCCATTCGTTAGACTTGTTAACGAATGTGCTTATTCGTTAGTATAACGTACAGAGATTAACGTATGATTGCGAATGACGCTCATTCGTTATGGCTTGTATAACGAACGAGGTCATCGTCTATAAATACTCTGTAAAGTACTGAAATATTTGTCAGTTAATATAATCGTTTGATTTTGTTAGGCTGTCCAATTGTTATCTCAAAACACACAATACACACAGTAACATAAATCTAATTGTAATCATATCAAAGACTAGATCCTATAACATAATGATTTTGTAATCGATCAATACGCGGTTTAACAAGTGGTATCAAAGCTTGTGTCTGATTGACTTACGATTAGAAAGGATTACGAATCAATTGATGCACAAATTGATTGTTAATCGTATTGAATTTAAATTCTAGAACTATACTGACTGGAAATTGAACAATTAAGCACTGTAAACATGTAAATTGATATCAATTTGATGATCAGATTGCTCGTGATGATGTTTTGATCATTTGTGAAGGTTTAATTGTATCAGTTTGATATAATTCAAGTGTTTTGAAGTTTAATTGTGTTGAGTGAGAACATAGTATTATTTGGACTGGTTTTTAGTCAAAATTGATTGAATAGGACTTGTGTTTTGTCTTGAAAGCAACCGAGAAGGACATGATCTTATGGCACAGAAGGATGGGTCATATTCATATTCGTAAGATGAATCATATGAATGCAAAGGATTTGGTGGAAGGTTTTTCACTAAAGCATTTAAAGATGAACGTCATTGTGGTGCTTGTAAGAAAGGCAAACAGAAGAAGTCTCACCCGTTGAAGTAGATCAATTCCATTGATACTCCTTTGGAATGTCTTCATATGGATTTGTTCGGTCCATTGAATCGTTCGAGTATTGTTGTAGATTTGTATTGCTTAGTCATTACCGAAAACTACTCTAGATTTTTGTGGGTGTTTTTTTTATGAGTTCTAAGCATCAGACACCAATTCCCATACAAAATTTGATCACCAAGATCAAATCATTTAACAAGCTTAAAGTGTGACGTATTCGAAGTGATAATGGCACGGAGTTCAAGAATAATGTGTTAGACTTTTTTTGTTATCCAAAAAGGAATTAATCGGGAAAACAGTGCTCTGTATGTGACACAATATAATGGTGTAGCTGAGAAAAAGAATAGAACATTTATTGAATATCGAGAACAATGTTGGGGGATTCTAAGCTTTCCGTCTAATTCTGGAATGAGGTAGTGAATACTGCTTGCTATACTTTGAATCAAGTTCTAACGGTTAAAAAGCTCAAGAAAACGAGTTATGAGCTGCTTAATAATCGTAATCTGAACCTTCAGTTTCTCGAATCCTATGGGTCTCGCGGGTAAATTTGAAGAAAAGGCGATTGAAGGTTACTTTCTTGGTTATGTGTCACCCAAGAAACGTGTCTTTAATTTTTCTTATGGATGTGTAGAAAAATGGTATCATGTTAATTTTCAAAGATACACTACACCACCCGCTGGCAAGGGACCTTATTGGAGGTTCGATTATAAGGGTTTATTTAAATCATTTACTTCGTCGGTTGAGGTATCAACTAAAGACTTAGTTCGTGCGTATTTCAAAGAACACATGTTTGCCATACCAATGTTTTCTAATTATGATGATGACGGTGTACACACTTAACCTGAGACATTTGATGATGTTTGTGTTTCTTCAGACATTGTTGATTTTGAAGATTCTTCATATGCCCCATTGGTTGAAACTCAAGATGTTCATGCGTTACATATCGGAGAATCTTCCCAACCTTTGATTGATCAATCGGTAGAAGAACACGTCACCAATTTATAAGACAATGTTGTAGTTCCAGAGAATCTGACCTCTCAGATTAATTCGTATCATCCTCTGGACAACATAATTGGTGATGTGAATGACGATGTTTATGATGACAAGTTGCTAACGTATGCGAATATAAAGTATTGTGGGCATACGCAGATACGCATGCTTCGGGAATCATGAGTATCACTCGATACACATGCTTTTTATCTCAGATTGATCCGAAAAGTGTTTATGTGGCACTTCAAGATTCATTTTGGGTAAAAGCGATGAAAGAAGAGTTGCATCAGTTTGTGCGATTGGGTGTTTGGGATCTCATCGATAAAACAGAACGGGTTCAAAAGCCAATCCCTTCAAAATGAGTTTTTAAATGTAAAAAAGATTAACGTGGGGTCATTGTTCGTAACAAAGAATGATTATCTGTGCAAGGTTTTAATCTGCAAGAAGGCGTGGATTGCACGGAAGTATATGCTCCGTTGCAAGATTGGAGGCTATACGTATTTTCTTAGCCTATGCGGCCTTTAAGAATTTCAAGGTGTATCAGATGGATATTAAGATTGTTTTTCTTAACGGGGAACTTTATGAAGAGGTGAATGTGAAGTAGCCTCCTGGTTTCAAAGACCCTGACTATCCCGAGCATGTTTACCGATTAAACGTGGCTCTATATGTTCTTCACCAAGCTTTGAGAGCTTGGTATAACACAATTGCTGACCATTTGATCGATAGCGGCTACAAACAAGGGACTGTTGATTGTACTCTCTTTTACAAGACGTTCAAAGAAGCATTGCTTCTTGTCCAGATTTATGTGGATGACATCATATTTGGCTCAACAAATGACAAATTATGTAAGGACTTCGAGGATTCGCTGTAGAAAAAGTTCGAGATGAGCTCGATGGGAGAGATGAGTTTTTTCTTAGGGTTGCAGGTTCATCAGTCTGACGACGGGATTTTCATCCATCAGACGAAGTATGTGAAGAATATCTTGAGCCGATTCAAGATAACTGCTGAAAAAGTCCCTTCTACCCCGCTTCCCGTGGGTCACAATTTGTCACCGGACGAATTCGAGGATACCGTTGATCCTACCCTTTGCCGAGCGATGATTGTTTCGTTAATGTATTTAACTACATCGTGTCTTAATATAATGTGTTTAACTACATTCAAATATTTTTAAATTAAAAACATTGAACAACTGCTGCCCCAAATGAGTTTAGAAGAAAAAAGGAAAAATGATAGTACATTTATCATTTATATTCAAAATTTTAGTTAACAAATATGCATAAAACACTGTGTGCTTAATTGTATTAGTGAATTGGTAGGTCTTAAACACACAAGTAAGAAAGAGTATTTGATATAAATATAAAATTGCCAAATTGAAATAGGTGTTAGTCTCTTACAAAGTCTTGGTGATGAAGGCAGAAATGTAATAGTCTTGTCATACTCAAGCCTTAAATTTTTTTGATTAGCAAAAATGTTACAAATTTAAATAAAGCGTCTAGTTACGGTTAAAACTTTAATGATGTATGGTCTTATGACTTTAAATCCTATATTGATGAGATGCTTCAAAAGTTCATGATTCCAATGGGACTTTATGCGGTTTCCATCTGGGTATACACAAATATGAATATTATTTTGCTCAAAAGGCGAAATTATTTGCCTATTATAAGTCATTAAACTTGATTACTATTGTACTTTGTACAAAATTTACTACTGACTTGACCAAACAACGCAGTGAGTCATACAATTGTTTCTCCCTTGCTAACATCTGAATACCAGTAAGAAACGGACCAAAGGGATACAGTCTATGTAAGCCATACAGATGAAAGCGTGCATACTTATCTGTGGGAAAGGAACTCGAAGTATTGCCTGATAAAGAGGGTACATCTTGTAGTGGGGATTATTTGCTAGATTGCTAAAAATGAAAAATCAGTGAATTTTGATCAACTGATTTCAATGTTTAAGTTAAGTTAGGGTGACTTGGTAAAAATCAAGTTAAGCATCTCTGATATCTTGTGCCCTAATTTAACTTTTTAATCACGTCACAAAAATTTCTGAAACATTTGTTATACGATTTAAGTGAATAACAATACCAATGACTGAATTAAAACTAGTCATAATAAAGACGGAATATAAAACAGTTATGGATGGATTTCTTGATCAATATGATTTTCTGCTCAACTCACAAAAATATGTACTTCTTTCGCAGTTTACATTTCAAATTTTCGTTTATTTTTTAGATTTATTTTTGTTTTTGTTTTGTTTTGTTTTAAATTACATTAAAAAATCAAAAAAAAGTTATTTTCTATGTTATTTTTGATTACCGCGCTAAGTGGGTAAAAGTTTGAAAAGAAAAATATTTTCCCATGAGTTTAAGTTAAGTTTGTTAAAGTAAGAATTTTTAACGTAAAAGTTTGACCTTTGGGTAAATTTTTAAAGTAATTTTAATGTAAATATATCAAAATTAAAGGTTTTGATGGTTAATTAAGGGTTTTAAATGGTAAAATTCCATTTATAAAGGTAAAACTGACCATTCGTTACTACATTGTAATGAATGAACAGTCATATGCTAAAGTGAATGGCGAATGTATCACATTCGTTATTATTCACATTCACTTTCTTTATTTGGTAACGATTGAGTGTTTATTCATTAAATTGTTTAAACGAATGGGTGAATCAAAGGTTATTCGTTATTCCTTAACTTATGAGGGTTATTCGTTAACTATGTTAATGAATGAAAAGTCGAATGAAGGGTTATTTGTTGGATTATTTTAACGAATGAGACTATTCGTTTCCTATGTTTTTTTGCCAAGATGTACATTGTATATAAACTCTAAGTGAACGAATGGACACTCATTCACTCACCTATTGTTTACCGTGATACACTCAAATACAAAGAGAACCTCTGCCAATTTTTTTCCAGAATATTAACCTTGTGGTTTTGATAAATTGATCATCAAAGTATAATCATAAGGTAGATAAGAGTCTACTGATATAAACAATATGAGTTTTGATCCAGTGTTCAATATTTAATCACTTAAAACTATATCAGACACTTAATGAATCATTTGACCATTAAAACTGATCATTTTAAACAATTAGATGTTTAGGTTTTGATATCGATGTTATATCGATGTTATTGATACAAATTTTAATGTAAAAACATATTTTTTGGTTGATTTGCAGATTCAAAATTGCATGTTTGACTTTTAAATGTTCATATTAATTTTGACCTTTGACTATTATGGATGAAAGAGATCATTCGTTGGTATTCATTCGTAATCAATAATGAATGAATTCTTATTCGTGTTACTGATAACGAATGAACATATTTGTTGTGATATTTAACGAATAAGAATCATTCGTTAGTGTATCTAACGAATGAAGATTCATTGTTTCTCGGATGTGGTCATTCGTATAAAAGTATTAACGAATGTGATCATTCGTTTAAATTGTTTTAACGAATGAGGCCATTCGTTAATGGTTTTTTAACGATGGTGAACAACTTATTCTTTAAGTTTTAACGAATGAGAAGGTGAAAATTGATCAGAATCCAAAATTTTCAACAAGTATTGGAAATTTTTAGGGTTTTAAAGTATAAAAGTGATATTAATATGTTCGGTATTTTACAGTTATGGTCGAGGATATGAATGTTGATGTTCTTGCTTAAGAGCAGCAACTTGTTCAACAAGCACAAGAGGTTCATGTTGTTGAGCTGTTGTATGATAAGTAGCACAACATATGCGCGTTTTTGACTGATGATTTCTTTCGACGTGCAATGTTCGGAGACATCATTGCATTCCTCAAACGTT